>NW_018128013.1:1816652-1819870 GCF_001952655.1 Monopterus albus | reverse complement strand
CTGGACATCTTTGCTTAGACTGCTGCCCCCGCGACCCGGTTCCGGATAAGCGGAGGAAAATGGGTGGATGGATGTATGAACAATGTATATTTACAGGTATTGCACTGAGGGTTATTGACCAGTCATACTGCCGTGGGTTAAGTGTTCATCAGAGTGATGGCCCAGGGGAAGAAACTGTCCTTGTGCCTGGTTGTCTTGGCACTCAGTGACCTGTAGTGCTGTCCAGAGGGGAGGAGTTCAAACAGATTGTGTCCAGGGGATGAGGGGTCTGCAGAAATCTTCTCCGCACTCCTTATGATTTATGAAGTGTACAGGTCCTCCATGGAGGGCAGGCTTGCCGGAGTCTGCCGGAGTCTGTTCCTGTCTTGATTGGTTGCTGAGCCAAACCAGACAGTGATGGAGGTGCAGAGAACAGACTCAATGATTCCTCTGTAGAACTGTATCAGCAGCTCCTGAGGCAGGTCGAACTTCCTGTGCTGGCACAGGAAGTGCATCCTCTGCTGTGCCTTCTTGGGAGATAGTGGAGCCCAGGAACTTGTAGGACTCTACTGCTGATACAGTGCTGCCAAGTATAGTGAAGGAGGGTAAGGTGGGGAGGCTCTTTCTGAAAACTAGTAATCCAATGACAGTTGGGGGCAGGCACAGTGAGCTGGGTCAGTTTGGAGTGGAGGATGTCCGGGATGAACGTCGAGCTGAAGTCCACAAAGAGGGCCCGTGCATAGGTCCCTGGGGAGTCGAGGTGTTGCAGGATATAATGCAGTGCCATGTTCACTGCATCATCCACTGGCCTGTTTGCCCGGTAGGCAAACTGCAGGGGGTCTAGCAGGGGGTCTACGATGTAGCCCTTTCGAAGGACTTCATAACTACAGATGTCAGGGTGACAGGTCTTTAGTTGTTCAGTCCACTGATGGAGGTTTTCTTGGGGAATGGAATGATGGTGGAGTGTTTGAAGCAGGAGGGGATTTCACACAGCTCCAGTGACCTGTTGAAGATAAGTGTGAAGCCTGGTGCCTTTGTGAACTTTTGATTTTAAAGAGGCCGCACACATCCATTTCACAGGTCATTAGAGGTGGATGGCTGGGTGGAAGGGTAGTAATGGTCGGGGGTCTGTGGTGGGGAGGATGAGGGGGGAGTGTTGATTCTCAAACCTGCAATAGAATGCATTCAGGTCGTCTGCTAGTTGATGGCCTTCCACAGCGGGGGGGACTGTTTTCTGTAGCCAGTGATGCTTTTGAGGCTGCTCCACACAGATTGTTGGATGAGACCTGGTCTCTCAGCTTTTCAGAGTATCTCCTTTTTGCTGCTCTGATCTCCTTTGTCAGTGTTTTCCTGGCCTGGCTGTGCAGAGTCCTGTCCCCACTTCTGTAGACTTCCTCTTTGGCATGACAAAGCTGCTTGAGTCTTACTGTGAACCAGGGTTTGTTGTTGTTGTATATACACAGGGGCTCGGTGGGCACATACACATTCTCACAAAAGCTGATGTAAGATGTCAGTGTCAGTGAGTTCATTCAGGTCTGTAGCTGCAGCCTTGCTCCAATACACTCCAGTCTGTGCAGTCAAAGCAGGCCTGTAGCTCTGACTTATCCTCCTCAGTCCAGCTCTTCACTGTTTTGACCACAAGCTTCACAACTTTAAATTTCTGCATGTAGGTTGGAATAAGATGGACCATACAGTGATCAGAGCATCCGAGAGTTGCACGGAGGACAGAGCAGCTTTTATTGCTATGTAGCAGTGGTCCAGTGTGATTTTGTCCCTGGTGGGACCAGAATGAAACTCCAAAATTCACGGGGGGAATAAAAAGGTTTGCAATTGATAAAAAAGAGTCTCCAAGTCTGTGTTACGTCCCTCATAGCACCATGACATCTGTGAACCAACCTTCATTTATGTAGAGACAGATTCCACCTCCTATCATTTTCCTGGACAGATGCATTACGCAATCAGGTCTGTACTCCTGGAAGCCTGGTACCTGGATTGCGCTGTCCTCTATGGAGCCGCTGAGTTTTGCAGAATCATCCAGCACTGCCTGGCAGCAGGGTTGGTTCTAAACACAGTATCAGCATACCAGACTGTCTTTTTAAAACCTTTTTGCATGTAATAATAGCCTTTGGTTTAATGCATCCTAGTAGCACTAACTGAGCATACAGACTCTCCTTACATCACATGCTATTCACCATCACCAAGGAAACTGTAGGCAAGGCATCTCAGACCTTTTGCCTTCAGTACAAACTCAGTCATTCATTCTTCCAGTCAAAATCTCAGTTTGGTAATCTGCTACTTTACTTACAGTAGCTTGTCAAACCTAAAAAGTTGTTCAATAGCTGAAAGGCATGATCATTTCCAGGCTTTTATTGCTTGTTGACTTTCTGCTGTAGCTGTCTTTAAGTCTGGCCTTACATGAATGGACAATCACGAACGTATTTGTTGAATGTAAAATGGGCTTTTTATATCCATCATTATATAAATGTTATTGTAGATGGGTTTGTCCTTTCAAATTATTATCACTGAGCAGAGGAAACATTGGTTCTTTGATTAAATGGGCTTTCATCATCTCCTTCACAATCCCTCCCCCTCATCTTTATCAGTGTGTATGTGTCTGCAGTCAGATCATCTTCCTTATGAAGTCATCTGGTAATGAGGCGAATCACATTAGATGAATGGATAGGCCGACTAATTGCAGAAAGCCTGTTAATTGGATGCATATTGTCATGCCTAACTGTTATAGCATCATAAAGTTGCAGAGCTGCTGAAGGTAGTGCTGCTCTGAGGTCACACATGCAGCACTAACATGGGAGCAAATGGGCATGACAAATAAGTGAGAGAGAAACCTACAGGCTTTATCTTGCTCTCTCTCTCTCTCACTCAGTGTTCTCACTTATCAGCTCCTAATAATCATTTTAAATTCCAGACTCGAAAGCACTTCCTGCTCGCCACCTCTCCCTGCCAGGCCACCTGGGGGAATTTCATCAGCCTTTTCTGCTTAATTACCTCAAAGACGCTGTCAGACTCACCTAATTATAACTCAGTTCTTAACATTCTGTCTCAGAAGGGTGGGATCTGATTTGAACCATTAAAAGCCAGTTGACATCCATGACCTCTGGAGCATAATAAGAACAGATGTTACAGTTGTCCTCAAAGGGAACCCCTATCCAAATATTCCTTTTCTTGAGACCCTGAATGCCTTATTTAGTATTAACATGAATAATTATGGTAGAACCTTA
>NW_018128013.1:1815633-1816543 GCF_001952655.1 Monopterus albus | reverse complement strand
AGTATTAGTGACCACACGTTTGAAATTCAGTGGCAGTACTAGTTTTAGGCCTGCTAGCTGCATGAATCTAAAGATGGCTATATCAGTTGCCCTATTAGATGGACTAATACACAGATATGTGACTAGCAAGGTGAAGGGAGATGGAGCGTAACCGGGTGTCAAGCAGCAGTAGAGGAAAACAGTCAGTGGTGCGATGAATGTTGGTGGACCGGGCTGCGGACACTGGGGGTCACTCCTGAACTGGTCATGGTTGGCAGCAATGGTGGCTGAGAAAACAGAGTACGTACAGACCATAAATAGAAGACTATGCATCAACCTGTGTGGTGGAGACTGACAGGGTTGAGCAGGTCTCAGGTCCGGAGAGGAGGTCCGTGGAGGAAGAGATGTAGCAGGGATGGAGGCAAGGCAACGAGATAAAGGGACAACAGGACTGGATAGGAGCTAGGATGAACAAAATGTAAGTACCTGGATAAAGCAATAAACAAAAATTATGGATAAGGATGGGCCTGAGTATCTAGAAAGAACTGGCAGGGGAGTGGACGGTGAGCAGGGTATAAGTAGGGAGAAACTAATCAGGTGCAGCTGGTGATAGTGTAATCAGGGTAAGGGAGCCAAAGCAGAGTGAGGGAAGTGAGAGAGGCAGGTGCAGCCGGGCAAACCTGACGTACCCAGCATGTGTGCAACAATGGGCCCAACTATTACTACTACTCAGAGCAGAATCTCTTGTTCATATGACATGAGTAGTTCTTATTTAAAAGGCGGTTAAGGTTAAAGAAGTGAAAGGCTCTATTCCATTATAAAGCCTCATCCGGTTCTTTCAAACCAGGAACTCAGAGGGACGACTCAGACCACTTGAGTATATAAAAAATATAACCGTGCTGGTTTATTCAAAGAGTCACAGGCAAGAATT
>NW_018128013.1:1813969-1815365 GCF_001952655.1 Monopterus albus | reverse complement strand
TTTCTGGGCTGTCGAACCGTGACGTCACCTGATATGCCAGCTTGGCAGCTGAGCAGAGCAGTAGACAAAACCTGAAGAAAATAATGTGTGTGGCTGGTGTTTTCGTGGTGTGTATCTAAAACAATTTGACATAACATTACACATTAAGACAAATATTATGGTTACTTTTACCGTCATAATAACATTTGTCCCTGACTTGAGCCCTTCTGCCTTAACCAACCTTGCATTTAACATCCTGAGGAGACATCCTGGCTACACTAAACATCTTCTAATACAACAAATCTCTGAATATCTATCTAACTAAAAAATAACCTAACAGAAGCAATTAGTGATGGCTGATCGAGGCTTTGTTGAGGCTTCGACACAGTATTCAAAAAAATGGTTCACTACTCGAGGCTTCAATAACACAGTGCTTGAGTAGGACATCTAGTGGTCAAGAAAATGAAGTGCAATCAAGACATGTCACTTATTGGTTCATGGATTGTTTGGGATTTGATTCGCCATGCACATTCCTGTTCGACTATACTACATGGTTGTATGGTTTCAAACTGACACAATAAAATATAAAATAAACATGAACTCATGTTGAAGACCATGTTTCTTATGTGGCATGTCTGATTATAACCCTATATGCTCCTCACTTATATTTTGTGTTATGAAACATTTAAATGGTGCTGCTAAATTCATGAGATGTGGTCTACAAATTCAGACAGATGTCATTTTCACATAGGACTGGTACAAATACAGATTATAGTATGGACTTCGGCAAAGTTTGTTTTGGGGTTCATTGGTAAAGAGGTTCATGGGTATGTGAGTAAAGAGGGTGTGCTTGAAGAACAGGGCAGTGGGTGTGCTTGTGTAACTGAGTTTTTATTGAGAAATAACAGTATGTCCCCTGTTATTTGTTATTTGTTGTGTTTTCAGACACAAGCGGTTCCTCCTTTTACAGACTATTTCCCCAGCCTTGGAAAAAGTCTGTTCACGTGGCACAGATGAGGCACATAGGAAATGCTTGGATAATTTGTAGAGATTTTGGTAAACAGTTTTGTGGGTGGCCCAGTATGTGAGGGGCTCCTCAGTTCTTTCCAGGGGAGGATCAGCCAGGTATCGGTTCACTTCCACAATTGCATTGGCTGTGGCACTTTGCATGTGCTTGGCTCTGTGTGCATCGTGATCCAAAAGTCTCCACAGGTCAACTCCCGAAAAATATTGAAGATCATCATCACCAGAAATGTCACTAGTCATGCCTTATTCAGAAAGAAATACCTGTGGAGGCTGCTGCTGGTGCTGGAGGATGAGGCTGAGGTGGTGCTTGTGAAGTGGATGGGTGCTGCTACTGCTGGGCATTATTTATGTTGATTATTTTTGTACATTCTGTTATCAGACACTCTTTGAC
>NW_018128013.1:1807702-1813800 GCF_001952655.1 Monopterus albus | reverse complement strand
AAATAGAATAAAAGTAGAATAAACACAGAATAGAATATGAAAACTGAATTCAAGTAATAAGGATAAACTAAATGGTACAACCTAATAGGCTATGAAGAAACTAATGGGTAATGGGACTTGTATCTTATGGTTATATCTAAGTATATCTTATCTATATATGTAATATATCTATATATTTCTATCTAACATTATTTAGGACTGTCTATTTAACTATGTCTGTTTCGTGTTATCTAACTATATGTCTGTCTCGTGTTATCTAACTATAATTTATCTGTTTCTCTCTGTAACTTACTATCTATGTATCTATTGATCTATCTCTCTATCTACAATGATTCTCCGCTAAATACACAATCTGCTACAACACTACTAACTCTCGAAGCAACTAACACAACAACAGCAACAAACCAACCTGCTCTGCAAAGACAAATTCAAATGAATGCCACTAAATAGGGATATCCTGTCTCTGAACACACTCGATCCAAAGTGATTCACAGGACAAACCGAACCAATCAGCTGATTCGCATGACGTCCAACGCACCCGACTGCCTCGAACATCACTCAATTGCTTGAAACGTCACTAGTCACATGACCAAACCACGCCTCAGCACATTGGTTCGATACAACTGCTTCATGAGCTACCGCGCATGTGTCGGAGCCTCGGGTGTCAAAGGGCCATTGCTAGAAGCAATGGTAAAATGAAAATAAAAAATGTAATTTAACTACTTCAGTCACTACACAAATATGAACTACCAGCAACCTACTGCAAAATGTAGTTAAACTAGTAATAAATACATGCAGTTCACTACTCGCCGACACTGGCAGTCAAATATTGTTCTGTGGGATCACCTGTTCATTGGAACTGCTGGACACAAGGACAGGAGCCAACCATGCACAGTAGATGTGGGCACAGGTCATGATATTTAAAATTTTGAAAAGTGCTTACTGGGTTTGCATGCTACAATTGATGTGCTGTAATCCTTAAGGTCTAATTAGTACTCAAACAAGACTGTTTCTCATCTACTTGCATGTATCTGCAACAATGCACAAAGCTCAGCTTTTCTTTTTTCTTTTCTTTTACAGTGGTGCTATTTTTTTGTATAGGCACACCTATACTTCAGTTACTCCATACATGTCCTTTCACTTTAATATTACAGTCAGTGATCATTGCACTGGACATTTTAAATTGTTTTTTCGTAAGGCAGAAGTGTTGCAAAAAGAATTAAATTAAATACATTTAAAAAATAAAAAGGTTGAGTCAGGTATGAGGAGATTACAACAACTTTGTAGGATTGTGTGTGTGTGTGTGTGTGTGTGTGTGTGTTGTGTGTGTGTGTGTGTCATTCTTTCCTTTATGTTTCTTTGATGTTTGAACAAAAATGTGTCCCAGCCTCAAGCTTCCCGGTCCCAGTGCTGCATCATGTGCACTTCCCCATCATGATGACATTTATTCTAGAAAACCTTTCCCCCTGGGTTTTGAAGGAAGCAGATTTGCCTCATTTGTAATTGTTTTTAACACTGTAACTCCAAAATATCTTTTAAAGACAGCTTGGATCCAAAGTGCTAAAGTTGGTGACTAGACTTGCTTGAGATTCTTGAAGATGTTTCACTTCTCATCTGAGAAGTGATTCTTCAGTTCTTAGTTGCCACCCTAGTGGTTTGAATAATTTTGCTGATACAATCAGTTTGGTTGACTCTGTAAGATTTGTTGTCAATAGCATCATTTCCATCTAAATGTGAAATGAATCTTTTGACGTCATCAAGATGTAATCTTTTCCAGAGACGCCCATGCATTGTTATGTTCACTCACCGGGTGGCAAGAGAGGGAAAAAGGAGTGGATCCGGATACAGAGCAGTGGCAGAAAACAGTGCTTGGTTTATTTTCAACACACAACAACGAAATGACAAAGATAAGGACTCGTAAACAGTGTTACTTGAGCTGATTGCAAAGGTTGAGGGACTAACAGTCTTCCGGCGAGACAAAGCCAAACCATGGTGGTGACATTCACAATGAACCAGCGTTGCACCAGTGTCTGACTGGTTCTTAAGTAGTTGCCGGTGCTCATTAGGGAATGCGCTGCAGCTGTGCGTACACCGGGGAGACTGGATCTGCAATTGGTTTGAGAGAGAGGCAGGTGGCAGCAAGCAACCCCGACATGCATATTTGAACAAGACAATACAAAGCCTCATACTGCACACATTAGCAAGGTCTGGCTGTGGAGGAAAAGGCTGCAGATGTATTGTTTTCAATGTAATACAGGACACAGATGATTTACAGATCACTATTTTCAGTTTTATTTTTGGTTTTGCCTTCTGTCACAACTGTTTCTGAGTTGGGGTTGTACATTAAGCAATAAAGATTATCCACAGGTGGGAACTACTGGATGTCTCATGGTCATACAATATGCCAGTAATAACTGTATAATGCCAATCCTATCAACAGACAAGACCACCGAATTAGGGCAATCAAGCAAACAAGAACAGGGTGATAAAGGTTAGAGAAAATGGTGGTTAGGGGAAATAGATTATATTTATGGTATAGTTAGGTTTAGACAACTAAAACACTTGGTTAAAGTTGGGAAGGATTGTGCAATTACCAAAAAGATATACTATACATACAGCAATTGTAGATCTGTGGTGGGAAGCAAACTGATGGGTTAACTGCATGCCCATCCACCACCCTGACATGCACAGCCTTACTCTCCACTTCACTACATGGTAGCTGGCACATAACTTCCACTCTAAGTTGTTGCTACTGGCTGTAAATAGTGAGGGGCAAAATTGTTCATTATAGATATAATTCTCTAGGGCTTTGGACCATATAATCCTTGGTTAAGCATGGTCTAAGTTATTTGCCAGTGAGAAACCGTAAGCTGTGTCGTAATATTGAGTCATTTATTGTTGGTACTGTATTTTGAATGATTATTATCCCTCCTAGCATCATCCAATCAGCAGTGCTCCTCCATTATAATCAACACCAAGAAGTCACCGGATGTTGTATCTGTCAGCAGGTTGCCAGAAGCATGTTCACACACACACACACACACACACACACACACACACACAATGTATATGGAGTGATAAGCTACACAGTTAAAAAAAAAAAAAAAAAAAAAAGACATTTACAAGGGTTTTCATTCCACTCTGTTCCACTCCAACAAGACACACAATACACATGAACTTACGAAAAGGCATGCAGACACAAATGCACATGTGCTCATGTGGTGGTCAACAGGAGGACAGGAACCTGCTGAGAACACAGAAAATGTATTAGCATAAATCTAATCACAGCCTCAAATGAGTTCCAGTGGAACTCATTAAGATGCCTGATGAAGATTGGTCCAGACATAAGAACATGAAGGGAGGGAGTTCGAGGGGAAGATGGACAGACAGACAGATGGACAGACAGACAGACAGATAGATAGATAATAAACTGAACATTGGTTCTTAATTATTTTTTATTTTTCTCTCTTCTGCCCTGGTGCATTGGTATTTGTGTGTACAGAGCTGTGTACAAGTGAAAGATGTGAAGCATCATTTTAATGCCTTTCTTTCCCACTCATGTTTTTCATGTTTTCACAGAGGCATGACAGGCAGTGCACAGAATAAGTTGCATTGTGTTTCACTCTGTTGAAGTTTTGGCATTGTCTCTGCTCTGTAATCACGAGGAGTGTCAGGAAATGTCTGCCTTTCATCTCTAAACTGTCCCAGCTTTCCCCTTTTAATGTGCAATCAGAGGAACTGTGTCGAGTGATATTCTCACCAAAACCGAGTTTGATTTTCTTTAAACATATGTTTGACAGCAGGTAATAGTCTGTGTGTGTGACCTGGAGAGTCTGTGGCAAACGTTGCTGTTTTTAGTCTTTCATGTCACAAAACAAATATCTGTTTTCACTTTGTATGACTGAGTGCACAGACACGAATGCATGTGTGCTTGTAATTATCAGTCACCAGGAGAATGGCCAATAAGTTTTCTCACTTTGCAACACAACCTTAGCTCACACAGCACCAGCTGGTTTCTGACAGAGCAGCAGACAATGAAGCCCTCCTGGTGGGGTATTCTCCAAGTCATCCAAGGCTAAAATGTTGTTAAAAACATTAATACCTTCTACTGTAAGCAATAAAGTTATTTCACTGCAACCATCCACACCTGGAGACAGCAGAGCCTTATTATGCCGGCCCAGCAGTGAGTTGAGTTTGTCTAGCAGTTCACTACTCCCTTTCCTCCTTCTTCTCCTTCACATCCAGCAACAGCTTTGTAAATTGAGGGACGCTGTAATCAGTGGTGTGACTCAGTTGGTAAGTGACGGCATCGATTGTCTTGGATTGAAGAGTCAGTCTTAATATTAGCTCGTTTCAGGAGTGGAGTAATGTTGAGGTGCGGGATGCGGTGGAGGTGAGAGAGGTTTTTATAACGAGGATGGATGGACAAGGTGGGTGGAGGGAAAACTGGTCTCCGCTCTCATTTGAAAACAACTGCTTCAATCAAAAGACGCCTTGGTTTAGAGACTTGTGATTTAACTGTTCAATCCCTAGCTGAAGCTAGAGTTAAGGTTTAAAAAGTGTTGGACATTTACAATGGAACTGCGTTCAAAGATTTACAGTGTTGTGTTCTTGAGAGAACCAAGGGTTTTCCCAATTCTGGGGATATAAAATACAAAAAAGGAAAAACAAAAGTTATGCAGTGTCTTGTTTCAGAGACTGATATGATTAAGCATGAGGCCTCAGAGAAGTGAACTTCCTTTCTAAAATGTGCATGAAGACAGGCAGACAAAGAACTAAATGTAGAATAGTCATTAAGTAGCTATTGTGCATTAGCTTATAAATGAACAAATGAGTGAGCAATTATTCGTTAAACATAACCTAATAAACATGGGATTACGGTTCAGTGTTTCACATTGCAATTGAGCCCCAGCCTCCTTCTAACATGGACTTTGTGGCTCTTTTATACTATGTCACCTAACATCCTCCTTTGTTCATGTCATAATTACTGTGGTCAGTGTGGTCATCTAACTATAACATGTTATTGTTGGTCATACTAACCTTCTGACGCAAATGACATATGGAGTCATTTTTTTTACACAGGGACAGTCTCCTACAACAAGTTACTGTAGCAAGTGAAGAGCTGTATCAAAAGCCAAAGGGATCAGAATTGCTCTGCTCTTCCTCACATTTCACCATTTTCACTGGCATAAACAGGCACACACTTGCAATTTTGTTGCCACAGATCAGCATTCACATCAAGGAATAAACGGCACTCAATGGCAAGGGCTGCAGCACAGTGTGGCATTCACAAATCCTGACTGCATTTTGCAATGGCATTTATAAATGCCTCCTGGCGATATTAAAACAGGCATAAAATGCACAATGTCTGGGAAAAGCAGATGAATTATTACACATTTAGCTTTTAATACAAATAAGTCAAAGTAGTCTGTGAAAATAAATGAGTAAGTATTCTCCCAGTCCAGGGTGTAGCGGTGTGTTTTCAAATTTGACCAAACCTGTGGAACATAAAGAAATCAAGCTTAAAAATGTATAATTCAATGAGCACTATGTCTTGTATGCTTTTATGTGTGCCACAGATCCACCACCACTGCCAAGATTAGCTGTGAAATAATATAAAACTAAAAATTCTATGAAGCCTTCTCATGTCCTGTACAAAGGGTCTGTCTGACAGGGCTACATTAGACAGCAAATCCATTGCCGGCTACACAGCAGTGTCAAGTTTTCCTCTAACTGGAACTAGGTCCAGTTAGTCGCAGCCTGGCCAAAAGTGGACAAGCGTGGCAATATGTTTCATCCATTACAGTGTATTAGAAGTCTTTATGTGAACATGTTACAGCATGATTTGGTATGTATGTATGTCTCCATGTGCATGCAAGCTGGTCTCTACATTCATATCTACTACAAGCCTCCTGGGTGTAGGGAGAGAAAAACAGCATGGCCTCCCACATGCATGCAGCACTCTACATATATCAAATCAAATCAGATTTTATTTGTATAGCGCCAAATCACAACAAAAGTCATCTCAGGACAATTTACATAGTAAGGTCTAGACCTTACTGTTATCACTATTATTACAGAGGGAAAACCCAATGAAC
>NW_018128013.1:1806196-1807511 GCF_001952655.1 Monopterus albus | reverse complement strand
GACGTCACCTGATATGCCAGCTTTGCAGCTGACCATAACAATAGTCAAAACATGAAGAAAATTAAAGTGTGTGGCTGTTGATTAGTGGTGTGTATCTAAGAAAATACAGGACATTCAGGGACATGTCCGGACATTAAGCCTCGGAAGATATTATGATTAAGATTACGGCTAAACATATCATAATAATAACAATATTCATCCTGCCTGCTGACTTTTTCTATCTAGTTGTCCTTGGCCTATATGCAGCCTGCAGAACTCATGAGAATGACTAAGCATTTAACAGTCTGAGCATAGACAGCCTGGCTCCACTAAACATTTCTAATACAACAAATCTCTAACAAATATCTATCTGACTAAGAAATTACCTAACACCAACAAATCCCCCTTGAGCAAGCACTTGGCGACAGTGGGGAGGAAAAACTCCGACAGACCCCGGCTCTTGGTGGGCAGCCTTCTGCCTCAACCGGTTGGGGTGAGTGGATAGAGGAGAGACAAAAGAAGAAAAGCAACAAGACATAAGAAACGATCAAACACTGCGCAGGTTGATGTGGCCGGTGACTGCTCATCAGAAACATAGAGCTCCAGGGCCAGGGATATCTGTAGAAAGGTACAGGGGGAGAGAGAGAGGACACACTACAGGAGAGAGGAGACACAAAGTTAGTGATTTGTAATGGTGGCATATAGAAGCATGGAAAGAGAGGAGAGGAGAGGAGAGGAGAGGGGAGGGGAGAGAAACTCAGAGCATCATGGGGCCCCCAGCAGTCTAGGCCTATAGCAGCATAAATAAGGGAAGGCTCAGGGTCACCTGATCCACCCTTAACTATAAGCTTTATCAAAAAAGGAAAGTCTGAAGTCTACTCTTAAAGGTAGAGAGGACATCTGCCTCTGAGACTGGGAGCTGGTTCCATAGGAGAGGAGCTTGATGGCTAAAGGCTCTTCCTCCCATTGTACTTCTGTTGACTCTAGGAACCACAAGTAGACCTGCACTCTGAGAGATAATTGCTCTGTTGGGATGATAAGGCTCTATGAGGTCTTTAAGATACGATGGAGCCTTGTCATTAAGGGCTTTGTATGTTAGGAGAAGGATTTTATTATCTATTTTGGATTTTACAGGGAGCCAGTGGAGAGAAGCTAATATTGGAGAGATAAGATCTCTCTTGCTAGGTCCTGCCAGTACTCTGGCTGCAGCATTTTGGATTAACTGGAGGCTTTTTAGGGAATTATTGCGACATCCTGATAGTAAAGAGTTACAGTAGTCCAGCCTGGAAGTAACAAATGCATGGACCAGTTTTTCAGCATCACTTTGAGACAGGAT
>NW_018128013.1:1800667-1805239 GCF_001952655.1 Monopterus albus | reverse complement strand
AAATAAATGGGAGATTGGATATTGGTCTATAATTAGCTAGGACACCTGGGTCAAGAGTAGACTTTTTGAGTAGAGGTTTAATTACTGCAACCTTAAAAGCCTGTGGAACATAACCTGTTAATAGAGAAAGGTTAATCAGATCTAGTATGGATGTGTTGATTAGGGGAAAGACGTCTTTGAGCAGCCCGGGCGGGATGGGGTCCAGGAGACATGTTGATGTTTTAGATATATGCAAATGAAAACCTGAGATGTTATTATACACACTATGACCATCTGCAAGTTTGTGTTAACAATGTGTCTGTCACACCATAAGATAAATCATGTTGTCTCATTTGGAAAATAATTGCTTTCCCCACCCATCAATACACAAAAAATCATTATGACAACACAGAACAAATAGTTTTTTTAAAATTAAATATCAGCTCTATTCCTATTCTGTTCCCTATTAACTACTCCTTTTGTAACTAAGAACTTGGATTGAGAGTAATATATAGGTTGATAAATTTATATTTAGACAACACAAACCTGTATGCTGGGTTATAATTGGCTAAAGAATACAACTAGATCAATTTCTTCAGAGGACTATTTGAGTAAACCCAAAATTCCAACATCCATCCACCCATTATCTATACCACTTATCGTGAAGCCCATCCCAGCTGACATTGGGCAAGAGGCAGGGTCCACTCTGGACATGTTGCCAGTCTATCACAGGGCTGACATGTAGACAAACAACTACACTTTTTTCCTGCTGGCAATTTAGAGTTGCCAATCAACCTAAGCTGCATGTCTTTGGACTGTGGGAGGAAGCCAGAGTACCTGGAGAGAAGCCACACAGGGAGAACATGCAAACTCCACACAGAAAGACCCCGAGTTGGCCCAGGACTGAACCCAGAACGTTCTTCCTGTGAGGCAATAGTCAAATAAAATCTGTGTGGCTTCTTTGAAAGATGTCATCTCCAGTTTCAGAAAGAGAAAATATAAATAATCAACCTAAGAACATCTACCTGTCATGCACAGCAGACATGATTTAATATAAGTTGGATAATTTGTTTCTTCTGGCAAGGTGGGAAAAAGTTCAGGCTCTGCTGCAACGCCTTTCATGCCTGAATGTTTAAATTAGAAGAGATCCATTTTATTTTTAGAGCCTCATTTAGTATAACTGTGCTTGGTTTGATTGGATTTAATTAGAATGCAGACATTTGTTTTAGACAAGTATGAATACAAGAGTGAGGATGAGAGCTGGTTCCTCAGGCTTTATGTTGTAGTTGCACTAAGGAGTTCAACTGTGGGGTATTTGTGTTTGTGTTCCTTATTCATTTTGAAATTTTTTTTTGTACATATGTGTTTTTGTGAGATTGAATATCATTGGCTAGCTATGGACAGAACACTATTTCTAATATTTGTATTTTTAGATTGTATTTATTTAATTGGCTAACTCACTTGCCTCAAATTGTCCCCTGAGAGCTGAACAAAGCATCTTGAAATGAATTGAACTTGTTATGGTTAGTCCCAGGTATCACTGTCACTGCTGTTCCCTTCAGGTTGGTGGAGAGTTCCTGCCTCAAGTGGAGGAGTTCAAATATCTTGGGGTCTTGTTCACGAGTGAGGGAAAGATGGAACGGGAGATTGATAGGTGGATTGGTGCAGCTTCTGCAGTAATGCGGTCGATGTACCGGTCCGTCGTGGTGAAGAAGGAGCTGAGCTGTAAGGCGAAGCTCTCGATTTACTGGTCAATCTACTGTTAGGTAATTTCTTAGTTAGATAGATATTCAGAGATTTGTTGTCTAGAAATGTTAGTGCAGACAGGTTGACTAGCTCAGGCTGTTAACTATTCAGCCTGCAGTTCTGACTGCAGGCACGTCAAGGTTACAGGAAAAGAGCTGTTAGGGTCAACTGTAATGCTAGTCTTAATATTTGTCTTAATGTGTAAGGTTATGTCCAATTGTTTTAGATACACACCACGAAAACAACAGTCATGCACCTTGACTTTTCCTCATGTTTTGGCTACTAGAAACACTGGAGGGCATGTTTAAACAGATGGCTGAGCCCTACCTTCTGTATAGCAATGCGTGGTTCGGGGTCTGGTCTGCTTCCGGGCTGCTTGGGCAGCCTGGGGTTGGAAGATCTCTGGACTGGAAGTGTTAATTCTTGCCTGTGACTCTTTGAATAAACCAGCACGGTTATATTTTTTATATACTCAAGTGGTCTGAGTCGTCCCTCGGAGTTCCTGGTTTGAAAGAACCGGATGAGGCTTTATAATGGGAAAGAGCCTATAAGTGGTGCCATGTGACTCGTGGACCAGATGAGCTCTGCAGGACGACCGGTCCATTTCCTGAATAATGTCCCGGACCGACAGTGGTAATCCTGTGCCAGGCTGAGCTGAGCTGGAGATCTGATATGCGGTCTGAATATTTCCCTGATCAGAGAGTGCCCTCCTGGGTTTAGTCAGAGCGGTGAGCGGTCTCGCACATCACTTGGCCGGCCACAGAATGAGGTAAGCGGGACCTTTTTTACACATAAACCCCGCACATTGGAGACTCGGCATCCCCCCGGAGGAGCTGGAGGAAGTGTCTGGAGAGAGGGAAGTCTGGGCATCTTTGCTTAGACTGCTGCCCCCGCGACCCGTTCCTGGATAAGCGGAGAAAAATGGATGGATGGATGGATCGATGATTAGTCCCCCTCACCTGGAGGGTGAGGGAGGACTGAGGCAGGACTCAAGACTGCTGACCCAGGTGCTAGTAAAAAAGGCGGTTTTAATGGTGGGAAACACGAAAAAAAGAACACAGTCGAGGAACACATACAACCAAGGCTGAGCAAATAAGGCTAGGGAGAACAGGACGACTAAGGGAGTAAACAGGGTAACGGCAAAAAACAGGAGAGTGAGGATGAGGACAGACAGGTGAAAAAACAAACTACCCAGGAGGATTAGCTAATGAAAAAGGAATTCCACAATACAGGAACTGTCAGTGTGGAAAACAAAGTGACATACAATACATACCACGAACAAAGGTCTGTCAACGGGGTATGCACATTAATGCTTCGGCGATGGCGGAACGTCCGCCAGAGGTATAAATAAGGTAGGAGGGTGATTACAGTATGCTCCCCAGCTGTGCGCGACAACCCACAAGTCACTAATGACAAAATGCGACACAGCTGAGGCGCTGATCCTGCGAAAAGAGCAAGCAGGAGAGAGAAAGGCAGAAGAGAGGCAGGTCACGGCGAGCGGACCTGACAGAACTATTCAAACTTAGTAAAACAAAGTCTCTTTCACTTCAAGACATAGTAAAAGTCCATTTCCAGACTGCATGAAGAATCATTCACTCTGACAGCAGATATTGCTAGAGGACAAGTAAATAAGAAAGCTGAGCAATCAACAAGCCAGGGCACACCAAGTCATAATGGTTATTATTGCAACATATACCATAAACCTGTGATGTTCACAAACCTAATAAAATAGTGGAGTGTAATCAGATGCAGTAGTAAAACTAGACAGCACTCAGAGAGCGCAAACCTCCGCCAAGGCAGATCAATTCCCCCATAATGCCATTCCACCAACTGTAGCTCTTAAGTGGATGTTATGCAGTTTTTTTCAAGCATTGTAGGCATTATGTATGGCGATAGAAACCAAAATATTTGGAACTGCGGAGGGTGTTAGATGAGCAATCAGGAGGTTCTCCTGCTTCTCCCTGAAAGGAGTTTTTGCAGACTGCGATATCTGGGTTTACTCTGCTGACAAATGTGTGGTCAGTGTTGCTCTTAATAATCAGAGGCTGGACATGTTCATCTGATATTACAGAATCCATACAATCTATGATAGTTGGAGTCTACGGTACAAGTTTCCTTATTTTCTCATAAAGTGACATAAAACTTTTGCTAATGAGTAGGATAGTGAAGGCCTATGGCACATCCTTTGACCCCTCAACTTACATCCAGCCAATAGGGTGTCACTCAGACATCAATGTAGGTGTCGGTGTGTCAAACTGGAGAACCTAATAGCTGGTGGTTAATACAAAATTATGGACAGTACATCACAGAAGGACAAGCTGGACACATGGGAGAAATATGGTGTGGCTACAGACAGTGAGAACAACATTAGCTGTTACCGTCCTGTAATCTGCCTGTTCTGCCTTGCCCTTGTTAGTGCTGTAAATTGCTGGTCTCATCTGGTTTTGACTCCTGAGCTCATTACCTGCTATTGGATTTGGACACCATCTGCCTGTGTCTCTGCCCTCTCTCAGTTTCTGTATTTCTGTTTTGTTTCTGAATTCCGTCATCACGAAAAATGGAAAGGAGGTGACCGACTCTCAGAGTGCAGGTTTACTTGTGGTTCCTAGAGTCCACAGAAGCAGAATGGGAGGCAGAGCCTTTAGCTATCAAGCTCCTCTCCTATGGAACCAACTCCCAGTCTCAGTTCGGGAGGCGGACACCCTCTCTACCTTTAAGATTAGACTTAAGACGTTCCTTTTTGATAAAGCTTATAGTTAGGGCTGGATCAGGTGACCCTGAGCCTTCCCTTAGTTATGCTGCTATAGGCCTAGGCTGCTGGGGGGCCCCATGATGCTCTGAGTTTCT
>NW_018128013.1:1792071-1800637 GCF_001952655.1 Monopterus albus | reverse complement strand
TTTCCTCAGACTGTACAGTGGCTGGCCCAGCAGCCAGGCCAGCTCAGCTGTCCAGCCACCGACACCGTTCAGCCGAGGTTGTCAGTCAACAGTTGTTTGTTTGTTTGTTTGTTGTGTCCTGTTGCTTTTCTTCTTCTCTCTCTCCTTTATCCACTCACCCCAACCGGTCGAGGCAGAAGGCCGCCCACCAAGAGCCGGGGTCTGTCGGAGGTTTCTTCCTTTAAAGGGAGTTTTTCCTCCCCACTGTCGCCCAAGTGCTGCTCAAGGGGGATTTGTTGGGTTTTCCCTCTGTAATAATATTGATAACAGTAAGGTCTAGACCTTACTTTGTAAAGTGTCCTGAGATGACTTTTGTTGTGATTTGGCGCTATACAAATAAAATTTGATTTGATTTGATTTGATATGACTCCTAAAATGACATCTGATATTAACCCCCCTGTTGTAATGGAAAAAGTGATTAGCGCTCTTAAACACCACAAGAGACACCCACAGCCTTTGGCTGAATTGTTCTGCCATAATTTCTTTGTTAATTGCCTCTCTGGGGAAACATGAGAGTAAAGGAAGCCCTGGGGTAACAGAGTCTGCCACAATTACACACTGGCTCCCATCTCCCCATCTCTCCTCCTCCTGCCTCTGCTTATTGAGTTGTGGCTTCCTCCTGATTATTTGTTCGAGTCTGAAAATATGCCTTTGAGTCCCATTATAGTATCTTTCCTATTTTCACCTCTCCTGTCACCCATGCATCACCTTTGTTTCACACGTCTGTCTCTTTCTTCCTTTCAAATGCTACACTGTCTCATGTCTACACCTTCTCCACTGTCCTGCTCTCTCTCTCTCTCATTTCCTGCTCTCTTCCACCTTCCTTCCTACTTTGTTATTCCAGGGGTCATACCCATTGTAGTTCTTCATCCCACTTTGACAGCAAAATGTACATTAAAGCACAGCCACATCCTTGCAACGCTGATTTATGACACATGATAGATAAAGTCTCTTTAGGCACGCAAAACAGCCATCTTTTTTTTTTTTTTTTTGTTGCCCTGCGGTGAATTATGCACCTTCTTGCCCAGACATGGGCAGGGAATGTGGAAGTGTGACACATAAAGAATACTTGCTTTTTCTGATCTTACTTTGATATATCTACTGAAACAATTAATGGCTCATCTTAAGGTGGAATGCTGGCATGTAAATCAGTTTCAATATGTTCGGAAATGTGTACAGCTAATTTGACTATCTTGAGTTACAAGCATGTACCCATGAGTAGTATGCATTAGCCAAACATAAGAGAACAGATGTAAAGACTGGAGGGCAAAATCTGTTGTATCTGTCCTCAACTTTTATAATGTGTCTTCACTCTTACATGATGACGCTGTAGTCACAGGTACAGACATGGACAAAGTTGATGGTAACAATCTGTTAAAGAAAGAGAAATTCACAATATTCACTGAAATAACGTGAAACTGACAAAAGTAATAATAAATAAAATATTACTTAAATTTAACTAATGAAAATCAGTCATTGCTTTTGAATTGTGGTTCAACAGAAGCATTTTAAAAAACAAACAACTCTGGCATGGACAAAAATGATGGTACCCCTAGAAGAGATTGCAAATAATTTGACCACAGGGACTAAAGTGTGTCCTCTAATTAGCATCATGGGTGTTTTCAAACTTTTAATCAGTCAGTCTGCCTATTTAGAGGGTGAAAAGTAATGACTGTGCTGTCTGGTATAATGATGTGTACCACACTGAACATGGACCACAGAAAACTAAGGAGGGAGTTGTCTTAGGAGATTAGAAAGAAAATTATAGAAAAAATATTAAAGGTAAAGGTTAGACCATCTCCAAGCAGCCTGATGTTCCTGTGACTACAGTTGCACATATTATTCAGAAGTTTAAGGTCCACGTGACTGTAGCCAAACTCCCTGGAAGTGGCCACAAAAGGAAAATTGATGACAAAACTGGAACTTTTTGGCAAATCACATCAGCTCTATGTTCACATGAAGTATACAAAGAAAAGAACACTGTACCTACTGTGAAACATGGAGGAGGCTCAGTTATGTTCTGGGGCTGCTTTGCTGCATCTGGCACAGGGTGTCTTTTTAAAAGCAATGACAGATTTTCATTAGTTAATTTTCAGTAAATTTTTTTTTATTATCACTTTTGTCAGTTTCATGTTATTTCAGTGACCATTGTAAGTTTCTCTTTAACGGAATGGTACCAAAAATTTTGTCCATGTCTGTATATGGTAAGAACTCTGTAGCCCTGACCTTTGCCCTTCTTAATTTAATTGGTCATTCTGGTTAGGGGTAAATGTGATAGAATACAAACAAAACAAATGGGATACATAGCTAGCCATCCACACTTTTCTTGTTATCTATGGTCATGGTACAGCTTTCATCTTGCTTCCGGTTATTTGCCATTTTACATTTACTAAGAAAAGAAACAACAGCAAAACAAGACTGATTTAATCAACAAAACAAAACCAGAAGACAATTGAAGAATAACTTGTACCATTTAGTTGTTCACATTATCTTGCTAGCTAGTATCTATCCATACATGAAACACATACAATGGATAAACCTATTCATGCTGTCCCAACCACACACAACATTCAGTAGTGATCTTGAATAACTACAAGAGCAAATTGCAGTTTCTGAATATGTATAGAGTGACAGAACTCAGTGAACAAGCTGACCTCTAGAAAAACATGCAGGTGTCTAGCTTCTAATACTGTTTGGACAGATCAGTGGGAGGAGATGGCATTATGATTTCTGACACATTTGGTGGAAGACCTTCCCACTGTTAGTCTACCTAACAGGTTTGATTTGAACTGAACTGAACTGCGTTATTATTCAAATGGCTTTAAATGTACTGTGGGAAAACACAAATATGACTGAATAGGCAGTTAGAATTGCGTTTCACTAGTTCATCTGGATCCTGGAATAGAGTTATATGAATTTCATTTGGTCTTATTCTGAAGCTGAGTGATCGCTATATTTCTAAAGTTCTATAATTCATTTAATGTACAGGTACATGTTGTATGTCATTTTGATGTTTGACACAGAGGATGTCAGGGAAAAGCGGAAATTAACTTTTCATCAAATGTTATTTTAAGCCCACCAATCATTACAGAAGTTAGAGAATGAAGTAGTCTATAAATTAGAAATTGCATAACTGCTAAAATAACCTTGCCTTTAGAAATACTGCTGGTGCACCTTTGAATGAGGCAATTACTCTCCAATGGCTTTGTCCAATGGTAGAAGATGGAGGCTGTAATGGTGAGCTCCCACCTATGAATAAGTGTGAATAGAGGGGCTTCTGAAACACAGCAAGGGTGTTCAGTCAAACTCCCTGAGGCATGTGAAAGGTTACATCTGAACATTTTCTAAAGGATCATGTCCTCTGAAAAACCTGCAGCAAGGTGTCGATTCAGTTTAGGTACAAATTGTAGCCCCTGATTAATTAGACCAAGAATAATAATAATAATTTGTGCCCACATGACATCTCAGTAGTAGTCTGGAACAAACAGTACCTCTGGGGCTCAGAGATAAGCCTCTGGATGTATGAGAGATCAACAGCCTCAAAGGTTAACCAGGAGGGTGATAAAAGCTTTGTTATTTGGGTCATGCAGAGAGGGCACCAAAGTGCAGGTTTGCCAGGAAGCTGCAGTAGGCTGGGGAATGGCACGAGCTCTTACAGGGATACTGGCTGTTTCCTAAATGTCTAGAGAATGATGATTTCATTGCTGACAATATTTGAAATGTCACTGCTGCTTATTAGCTAGCACTTTATGTTAATAATGACCAGGACCTGCTGTAGGTATGATTCTCATCCCTGGTATTTGCACGGCCTACCATAGTTTGTTTTTACATCACAAAAACACAGTACGGTCGCTGCACATTGAGTTTCATCTCTGGAGGTAAACTGTGTATTTTATGCTAAACCGAGGTAAATAGAGAATAAAAATTTCACTCTTATCTTTGATCAGGTTAATCAGGAAAACAAATAAGGGGAGGTTAGCCAGTTTATCTAGTGTTGGTGTTTGAGTAACAAGTACGATAAGAATCTGCCTTATGATGGATTCCAGTTTAGTCACTTGGGCCTTATTTATTTCAGTTTTTCTGACCAGCACTTCCTTTAGTTATAGTGTGATCATCTTCTAAAGATAATTTTCACTCAAGTGACTGTATATCGCTGAGATCTAGAAATGCTGCAACAGTACTACACTAAAGAAGGACAGCAAAGAAAGTCAACATCTTAGCTAGATTATTAAGTACACTTAATTTTGAAGCTACAGTTTGTAACATGAGACTCTAGAATCAATCACACAGCCCTTCTCCTCCCTGCTTGCTCTGCCAGCTGCTGTTACAGTCACACTGAGAGTGCAAGTGAAACATTCTGGCATGAGTTACAAGCACAAAGGGTAATGGTTTTAATTAACATATTACAATAAAGTTAGATAAATTCACCAGTCAACCAGAAATAATTTGTCTGTTTATAAATTCCTTTTCTCTCTCGACTCTCCATCTACTGAAAGTGACGTTGATATAATTTCTTGATCCAGTTTTTTTGCTTTCTTTTCTTCCTTCTCTTCAAAAACCTCATTTCTTGACCATCTTTTTCAAGTAGCTGTCTCAACTAACAATGAAACCAGTAGCTTGTTAGAATCAGAATCAGAATCATATTATTGGCCAGGTGTGTTGGACACGAGGAATTTGACTCTGGTACAGCGACTCTCAATGTGCACGTACATATCCCCATGCAAGGCAACAACAAGGGGCAAGTAAACAATATACCAACATAAGGCTGTGTAGTATAACAAAATAAACAGTATAAACAGGCAGTAAACAATGCAGTCAGACAAAGAAATGTTTATTGGGAGATGAGATAAAAATAGAATAAAAATGGAGTACCTAAAAGTAAAAATAGAGACCTGTATGAATCTGTATAATCTGTACAATGTATATATACAGGTATTGCACTGAGGGTTATTGTCCAGTCATACTGTCGTTGGTTAAGTGTTCATCAGAGTGATGGCCTGGGGGAAGAAACTGTCCGTGTGTCTGGTTGTCTTGGCACTCAGTGACCTCTAGCGCCGTCCAGAGGGGAGGAGTTCAAACAGATTGTGTCCAGGGGGTGAGGGGTCTGCAGTGATCCTCTCTGCCCTCCTTTTGACCCTTTCTTCTTCTTGAAGTCCACTGTTTTGAGCGTGTTTAGCTCCAGGTTGTTGTGACTACACCATAGGACCAACTGCTCAACCTCCCGTCTATAGGCTGACTTGTCAATAGGTCAAAGTGTTTATTTGTCATATGCACAGTTATGAAACATATTTCCCTGTACAATGAAATTCTTACTTTGCCATACACATGAATGTCACACAATACAAGTGAAATATAAACTTCAATGCCACCATCACTGATGAGACCGATGACCATTGTATCATCAGCAAACTTTAGGAGCTTGACAGAGGGGTCCTTGGAGAAGCAGTCATTGGTGTAGAGTGAAAACAGCAGAAGGGAGAGCACACATCCCTGGGGGGGCACCTGTGCTGATTGTCCGGGTGCTGGATATGGTTTTCCCTAGCCACACTTGCTGCTTCCTGTATGTCAAAAAGCTGGTGATCCACTGAGAGGTGGGCACAGGCACAGTGAGCAGGGTCAGTTTGGAGTGGAGGATGAGTGGGATGATGGGCCCATGCATAGGTCCCTGGGGAGTTGAGGTGTTGCAGGATGTAATACAGTGCTATATTCACTGCATTGTCCACTGACCTGTTTGCCCGGTAGGCGAACTGCAGGGGGTCTACGATGTCCTTCAGGTGGGCCAACACCAGTCTTTCAAAGGGATTCATAATTACAAATGTCAGGGTGACAGGTCTGTAGTCGTTCAGTCCACTGATGGAGGTTTTCTTGGGGACTGGGATGATGGTGGAGCGTTTGAAGCAGGAGGGGACTTCACACAGCTCCAGTAACCTGTTGAAGATAAGTGTGAAGATGGGGGCCAGCTGATCAGGCAGGAGGGGGTCATGCCATCTGGGCCTGGTGCCTTTGCGATGTTTTGTTTTTTAAAAATGCCACAGACATCCTTTTCACAAGTTGTTAGAGGTGGATGGCTGGGGGGAAGGGTGGTAATTGTTGGGGGTCTGAGGTGGGGAGGGTGAGGGGGGAGTGTTGATTCTCAAACCTGCAATAGAATACATTCGGGTCATCTGCTAGTTGACAGTCCTCCACAGCAGGGGGGGATGGTTTCCTATAGCCAGTGATGATTTTCAGGCTCCCCCACACAGACGAGGGGTCGTTGGCTGAAACCTGAGCTTTCGGCTTTTCAGAATAGCTCCTCTCTGCTGCTCTAATCTCCCTTGTCAGTGTGTTCCTGGCCTGGCTGTACAGAGTCCCCACTTCTGTAGGCCTCCTCTTTGGCATGACAAAGCTGCTTGAGTCTTGCTGTAAACCAGGGCTTGTTGTTGTTCTATGTGCAGAAAGTCTTTTTGGGCACACACACATCCTCACAAAAGCTGATGTAAGAT
Organism: Monopterus albus; assembly: GCF_001952655.1. NCBI lineage: Eukaryota > Metazoa > Chordata > Actinopteri > Synbranchiformes > Synbranchidae > Monopterus > Monopterus albus. The sequence goes on along the minus strand of NW_018128013.1, from coordinate 1,794,116 downwards.
GTCAGTGTCAGTGAGTTTGTCCAGGTCTGTAGCTGCAGCCTCAAATACACTCCAGTCTGTGCAATCAAAGCAGGCCTGTAGCTCTGACATAGCCTCCCCAGTCCAGCTCTTCACTGTTTTGACCACAGGCTTTGCAGCTTTAAGTTTCTGCCTGTAGGTTAGAATAAGATGGACCATACATTGATCGGAGCATCCAAGGGCTTCACGGGGGACAGAGCAATAAGCGTTTTTTATTGCTGTGTAGCACTGGTCCAATGTGAATTTGTCCCTTGTGGGACAGGTGACGTGCTGCCTGTATTCTAGCAGTTGTCAGGTGAGATTTGCTTTGTAAATGTCTCCTAGCACAATGAGTGGAGAGTCGGGATGTTCCAGTTCTACCCTAGTTATCAGTTTGGCGAGGAGCTGTAGTGCGCTGGTGTGGGTGTTCGGTTTTAAATCGACAGCAATCAGGATGAAGCTCGAAAATTCTCAGGGAGAATAGAAGGGTTTGCCATTGATAAAAAGAGTCTCTAAGTCTGTGTTACATGTCCTCTGTAGCACCGTGACATCTGTGAACCTTCATTTATGTAGCGACAGATTTCTCCTCCTCTCGTTTTCCCATACAGCTTTGTTACGCAATCCGCTCTGTATGCCTGGAAGCCCGGTACTTGTATCGCGCTGTCCTCTATGGAGTCACTGAGCCATGTCTCCATGAAACATAAGACAGCAGAGCATGTGAAGTCAGAGTTAGTCCTGTTGATGAGAAGGGTCTCATCCATCTTGTTGACCAGGGAGCAGAGATTTGCTAGGTGGATAGATGAGAGTGTAGTCTGTGTTCCTCTCTGCTGTAGCCTGACTAAAGTGCCCACATGCTTGCCACAGTGGCGTTTCTTCCAGGTCCCATATATGGCAGCTGTGCCTTTGATCAGAATGTCTACATTCTTCGTTTCCAAAAATCAGAGAAAGGTAGTTTGGTATGAGTTGTCTGATATTTAACAGTTCTTCTCTGGTAAAAGTAATACGGAATGGGTTGCAAGAGACAGAGAAAACAAAGAAAAACAACAAACACAAGAGAGTACGAAAAACCAAGGGTGCCTTTGTTGTTGGCGCCTTCTTAAAAATGTTAGCCTGGGACTCTGCCATAATAACATTAGTAGAGCTGAAGCACATTCAGTGGGACATTTCCGCAAAAAGTTTTTTTTGAAAAATCTTACATGCTGTAGTTTTAAAGTAAATACAAAGTTGAAAACTCACTAGAGACATTGTTTGCTATTTGCTTACATTCTACTAAAGAATAAACCAACAAATAAATTGGTGGCATAAGTGATAACTAAATTAACCGATTTAGTATAATATAATCTTTGGTGTTGTTCGCAGCTAAACGGTAGCTCAAAGGTGAACCAGGAATTCTGTCTGTAAACTGTAATGGATGGTTTTATTTTTATTTATTTATTTTCATTTTCTCATTAATTCAAATATTTTGTGTTAATAATGTGTGAACGCTAGGTCACGGCCATCAAACTAAATGATGGCAATACTCATCAAAGGTCACCCGCTTACTGTGTACATAGCTGCATATTTAAAAAGTCCATGATTTGAACCCAGTGGACTTCCGGGTTGCAAGCGAGAGCAGACGTCTTTACTGCTCCCCTTGTCTGTTTTACGATTTTTCACATCTTCTACATTTTCAAGTCTTTGAACAAATTCTACAAGTATTAAAATGCCTCCAAGAGGGAAAAGAGCTAATAAATCAGAAGCGAACGAGGATGTTGAAGCAGAAGAGGATTATATTTCAGCAGTGCAAGTAACAGAGATGTTGAGTCAGCAGAAGCAGATGTACACTGCACTGTTGAGCCAACAACAAGACAACTTCAAAGGTTTTGTGCAACTACTTATGGAGACAAATAACAAGAGACTTGACGACATGACCAGAGAAATACAGGAGATAAAAACGAGTTTGCAGTTTACCCAGCCAGATGTAAATGTGATTAAAGCAGCCATGGGTGAACAGAAAATACAAACCAAGGAAACAAGGGATGATGTCTACAAAACTTGTGAGAGTCTAA
>NW_018128013.1:1791585-1791921 GCF_001952655.1 Monopterus albus | reverse complement strand
AAAATGCTTTTGTTCATAGTGTAAATGAAGCACAAAAGACATCAGATCAAAGTCCACAGATTCAATTTGGACCTGAATATGACTCAGTCTTTAAATTAAGTGCAGTTCTGTGGAAATCATTAGTCCCTGAAATTGTAATGTGTTGCTTGAATGGTTGAAATTTTGAGCTACACAAAGCTTTGAAACCCTATGTTGAAACAAGGCTCTCTTTATTTAAATATTATTATTCTGAATGTTTATATTAATATCTGCGAGGGCAGATGATTGTTGGAACCAACAATTAGCAGGAACCAACAACAAGTATGACCCACGTACGGAATGAGGCAAGTGATTTGC
>NW_018128013.1:1789583-1790636 GCF_001952655.1 Monopterus albus | reverse complement strand
AAGTATATGACAGGAACTGTCCTCGTAAGCAGTATAAAAACAAGAGGAATTACAGTGGGAAACCGTGGATGAGTAAGGGATTACAGAATGCATGTAAAAAGAAGAATGTGTAATATAAGGAATTCATAAAGGACAGATCAAAGAAGGCGGAATAAAAATATAAGTTATATAAGAACAAATTAACTGCATTATTGAGTATATTAAAGTGGGCGTGCTGGTCCTGGGTCCTGGTTCCGAGGTCTGGTCACTAGTCGATCATACCCCAAGTCATATAAGAACAAATTAATTGAGATTTTGAGGAGATGTAAGAAACTATATTACTCTAAAGTATTAGAGCAGTGGTCCTCAACCTTTTTATCACTGCGGACCGGTCAACTCTTGACAATTTTACCGCTGCCCGGGGGGGTACGTAGATTGTTTATATAATAATAAACGTGAATCCACTGTGTTGAAATTTTTAACTCGCCCTGAACTTGTTTCTCTGCAACGAGACGGTCCCATCTGGGGGTAATAGGAGACAATGACACCCGAAGTGTGTTGCTTATGTTCAGTCTACTCCGTTGTTTGTTTTGGTTGCTAACACTGCAGAAAAACCCGCTTCACACAGATAGGATGTCGGAAATGGCAACAGGGGTTTCAGTGCTGTGGTGGCGATCTCAGGGTATTCTGTCATGACTTTAATTCAGAATCACGACAGAGTTGTTGTCTCGAACATACTTTTAAGGCCGTCGTCATTTGCGATCTCCAGCAGTTGATCTTCTTCTTGCACAGACCTGCTGGATTCACCTGGTTTGTTGACAAATGGGTTGCGGATCCATTCCTTGGCAGTTCGTGGGTCCTTTGTGGTTGGGAAGTAGCGCTCGAACTCTTTTAAAAGCAAAGACAGGTGATCGTGCACCAGCTGGGAGAATGAAGGCTCAGGCTCAGTCTCACCCAAAATCCCCGCTAATGTTTGAAACATGTCCAAAATGCCTCCGTTGACGCGCCGTCCCCACAAATCCAGTTTGGCTTTAAATGCAACTACTTTATCTGCCAACTTGAAGACAGTTGTCA
>NW_018128013.1:1775984-1787852 GCF_001952655.1 Monopterus albus | reverse complement strand
ATGTAATTATGTAAGAATGTTAACACTGTTATAATCTTTTTTTAGTATAATATGTGTGTGTGTAGAAGTGAATCATTTACTGCTTGCAAACCAATGATGGTAAGATGATGTCATGGGGTAGGACTGGATAAGTCTGACTTCTTCCTACTCCATTCAAGCATGTACTAGGTATAAGTAAATTGATATTGGATTAGCATTTGTTGGATATGTGTAAAATTGTGTGTTGACATATCAACTGTCTTTACATGCTTGAAAGTATAAATCAAATCAAATTAAATCAAATCAACTATTAGGACTTAGTTTTAGGCGACATGGTGGTTACCTTGGTTAGCACTGTCACCTTGCAGAAAGAAGGTTCCAGGTTTGAGCTTCACCTGACCCAATGCCTTCCTGTGTGGAGTTTGTATGTTTTCTCTGTGTTGCTTGTGTGTGTGTGTGTGTGTGTGTGTGTGTGTGTGTGTGTGTGTGTGTGTGTGTGATTTGGACCCATTTGGAAATTTTCACTAATTTGCATGGTGGGGATCAGCACCTAGTTTCGGTGTCAGTAACAGTACTGTAGGTGCCTACACACACACAGACACACACATGGACATGCAGAACCCAGAAGGTAGTATACATGCTTCTACTTCGACAATTCATTTTTGGTTTTCATCTTCTTCTCCTTCCCATCATCTGTCCTGTCACCATCACTCACTGAAACTCCACCAGCTCTACAGTCTCCGAGGGACTGAGCATCTGCATGTTCCTGTGACTGGATCTGATGATGAGAAATGGATTTGTGTGTGTGTGTGTGAGAGAGAGACTCAGACTTGTATTATCTATCTATTGTGACAATGAGAGAAGTGAGGGCATGATAACACAGTATGATGAAACGAAGCTTTGTTCTTCAGTGACATGTACACACATACTGTATAGTGTAAGTACATAAATAAACAAAGCTACACTGAAGTCACAATTTTACTCATATACACTGGTTTCTTTCACTCTTTATCACACACAGACAGTTTTTCCTTTCTCTGTCTCAAACTCTTTCACACACAAATGCACACTCACACGCACACGCACACTGCAGGTGTCAGAGAGCCCAGAGTGCTCTGAAGAGTGTCTGTCAACCAGCATAGCTTCTCTCCTTCTATAGTGAATCAGAATGACAGTCGTGTCATTACTACTAAGGGAGGTTTGTGTGTGCCTAAGCTTGAAGACATGCTTTGCACACACGTGTTCACTTGTGCACAAAATTATCAGCGTGTGTGTATGTGTCATTATTACTATGCCAGTGTCCATCTGCTCTGCCTTGACAAAGTAGAAGGTTTCTGAACAACTTCTCCAGATCTATTATAGATCTCTTTCTTCCAGATTTCATGATGGCACAAGTGTGTGTGATGAGGGATAGAGGATGCACTTGTGTATCCTCGGTTATAGCTCTTTCAGGCAGCCTCCTCACTCCTCAGTCCTCATTTCTCAGAGCAGAAATAAAAGCACTGGGACATCCTCCATCATGGCAAACTTGAACAACTTCTGGGATTGAGGGCTGAGAAATGATAAAATAAAGGAATTCACTTAATGTTGTGAAGGAAGCAAAATAGAAGAATAAGAGAGAATTGAGAGGTCATACAATGATGGTGGGATCTAAAAGAAAGATTATTAAAAAAAGAGAAAAAAGAGAAATGTGGTGGAGAAGTAAAGTCAGGATAGACAGAATGCAAGAGAAATGATAAGGGACAAATCAAAAACTTGATTGTATTGCAATACAATTAAGTCGGTTCCTTTGCTTAACCTAAAATTACACACAGTGAGTGGGCTTAAAAAAACAGACTGCCTTTTATTCTTAGACCTTCAAATTTGGATAAATTAAACATTGACAGAAAAATGGGGAAATGGACACCATCGTCCAAGTGGAGGCACTGCGGTTATGTCACTGTGATTAGACTAACAGAGCAGAGAGCAAGTGAGAGCGTGTAGGAGCCACCTCTCCTCCTAGAATCATAAAACTCACTCCTTGTCCACACCAGCTATGCCAGGCTGTTGACTTAAGCTAGAAGTTCATTCACTTGTAATGATCCACATGTGTTCCCCATCTGCTGTGACAGCTGCAGTGTATTAAATTTAAATTAAATGTATATAAAGCATGCATCTAATTGTGGGAATGTGTTATTTGCTGTTTACCAACCTTTAGCTACCTCATCGTATTTGGTTGTTATTAGATGCTATGCTTGTTCTTTAGCTATAAACAATCACCTTGTTAAATATGATAGCTGTTTGTGGTTATTTTAATGTGGAAATATTTCATAACTGCAACCACCTGCTACAACATCGTTTTTTGCATGTGCCATACATCAGTGTGCTGTCATAGTATACAAACACAGAAATGATGAGCTTTTCCTTCAGTTTGGTTGAGACCATACAGCTTGAAAAGATGTCATTTTTATTCTTTCTGTAATTTTAAACAATTTTTTTGCAGCACTGGGTAAATGTATATACACCACAGAAATCTTTTACATTTCCTTAAGGCATGATTAAGAAACAAAAAAACTAATGAACATAACAAACACAGTACAGTGAGAATAGTTCTACTGGCTTTAATGAAAATCAATTTGTTTTTCTTTATCAAGGAAATATTTTTAAAATCACCAGCTGGTTTAGTTGACTGTAGCACAGCAACATAGCAACGTGCCTTATTCCAGCACATAGACTGTGGATTCTCGCTGTTTTCAAAATACTTTGTACCCCTTTCCTTAATCTTCCCAAGACTAACCTCTAAGTACTTAAATGTCAGCGTACTTTCTTTTTGAAATTTGAAACATTAGTGTAGGCAGCACGGTGGTGCAGTGGTTAGCGCCGTTGCCTCACAGCGTGAAGGTTCCAGGTTCGGGCCCCACCTGGGACCTTTCTGTGTGGAGTTTGCATGTTCTCCCCGTGCTTGCGTGGGTTCTCTCCGGGTACTCCGGCTTCCTCCCACAGTCCAAAGACATGCAGCTTAGGTTGATTGGTGTCTCTAAATTGCCCATAGGAGTGCATGTGCATGTGCGTGTGTGTGGTTGTTTGTCTATGTGTTAGCCCTGCGATGGATTGGCGACCTGTCCAGGGGGTACCCCGCCTTTGCCCGATTGCCGGCCGGGATTGGCTCCGACCCCGCTCAGGGATTTAGCGGTAGAAAATGAATGAATGAAACATTAGTGTCTTTACAGTGGCTAAGGTTCACTGTTGTGACAGTTTCATGGTTGTCAGTGAGCACTGGGTCAGTGGCCTATTTTCCTGACATAGAGCAGCTCAGTTCAGCCAGAGCATCATCTCTCTAGTCCTTTCTGCTACTCTATATCTGCTCCTCCATCTCCTACATCAGTCTATTTCCTGTCATTTGTCCTGGCTCTCTCCATCATGGCATATCTAAATGACTTGAGTTTCCCTCACTCTCTCTCATCCTTCACCTTTACAATTTCTTGCCCTCCACCTTCATTCCATCCTTTTCTCATGTATAAATTGACTCTCTCTCTATCTCACTCTCTCTTTCTCTGCCCTGTCCATCTATCCAGCCTAGTGTGTCTAAAAGGCTTGGTATGGTGTGCTCTGCCCAGCTGAGTGCATGGATTTGGATAACTGCTGTTTGGTCTGGAGATATGTCTGAGATAACGGGTACAGTCACTCACTCCTGTCCCAGCCAACAGTGGTTTACAGCTGATAGTGACAGCAAGGATAATTTCACGCTTCACAAAAGTAGACACCTTGATAAACAGATAGTGATGAGAAGAAAATATATGGAATTTGATAAAAGTTTGACAGCTAGTTCTGAGAAATCTAGAAAATAGATACAGATGACAGATACACAAACTGTGCAATGTTGAGTTTCATCCTGTTTTGCTGGCAGAGCTGGGACATTTTCAGCAGATCTTCTACAGGGATTGTTGGTCCACTGTATGTTTATTTACAGTAGGTGCTACCCACTATTCCAACCAGACCAGCTTTTAGTGCATCTCAACTAGAAGTACCTCTTTTTATCATCCCATTGACCCTCAGCGGAGTTGTACTATGTGAGAAGAGAAGCCACAGAAATAAGGAGTTTTGACCATCATGTTCAATGAACTTTTCGTGGGCATCCCCAGCCTTGTATAAGGTAGTACTGGTACCCTTCTAAACCTGAGTAACCTCAGTGTTTGCCCTGGTTTTTCCAAGAGGATCCAATTTGTGCCATGAAAGCCCAGCTTGCACTTTTGTCATTCAGCGGTGCTTACAAGTGGTTTGATGGATGCGGGTCTTCTTCAAGGTCATGAGTTAATTCAAAGTCAGAGTGTGCATTCTCAGTAAACCTCATCTAGATGTACCATCAAATTCACACAAGGCTACCCAATCCCAGCATCCTACTGTAATTACTGAGCAGGAGACAGGTGGGGTTAAAGACAAAGGGCAGCACAGAAATTCTTATTTTATCAAATACATTTGCTCACTTAAGTGTATAAGTATTAGTTTTTCCAATATGAACTTCTGATACCAGAGTTGCTGCAAAGAAAGCTGTGCAATAATTTTAAATATGTAAAAAATACCTATCATGAATGAAACTCAAACCTTTACTGGGAATTTTCACATTCAAATTCTGCGGTTTCTCTTTAATAGTTGGGTTTTTAACATGGAAAAAAGCCTCAAGAAATGCTGGTTGTTGTTTACTGAAGCATAGTATCCATCCATTATATATACCATTTATCCTGAAGAGGGTTGCGGGGGGCTAGAACCAATCCCAGCTAACACTGGGCAAGAGGCAGGGTATACCCTGAACAGGTCACCAGTCTATAACGGGGTCGCCATGTAGACAAATAATCACAGACACTCACACACAGTTCTCTATAGTTCTTGTTTCCACTGCGTCTCTTCTTCAGTGCCCGCATAGTGTCTTTAGGCCCATCATCTGTCTCATTTATGATATCACAGATTTCCATGTTGAGGGTCCAGTCCTCATTCTGTAGACCTCCGTCACCAATCAACCTAAGCTCCATGTCTTTGGACTGTGGGATGAAGCCAGAGTACCTGGAGAGAACCCATGCAGGCACAGGGAGAACATGCAAACTCCACACAGAAAGGCCCTCAGTCGGCTCGGGCTCGAACCTGGAACCTTCTTGCTGTGAGGTGACAGCACAAGTGTAGAATAACAACATTTCTATTAAAAACAGAAACTCAGTATAACTGATGGAACTGGTGCTGTGGAAATAGACAATGGACTGAATTTGTCATGTGAGTTGTTGTTGTTACTCTTTGTTGACCCCGTGCAGCATGATAACATACGGTAACATATGTGCACACAGCTCAGTGCCATTTCACTTATTACATGAGTGAGCTTAATTCATCATTTGTATATAATACTAACTTTATCTACACATGCTCCACTAAGAATTACTGCATGTTCAAGTAGTATTATATTATTCAACATATTGCATATTGTGTGTTTTTGCCTTTACTACAATTATTTCTAAGCTTCTGTTGGGGGTTTGTATCACCCATGTGGACACGCTGCTAAAATTGTAACTAGTCATTCCAATTTATGCCCGACTGTCAGGCTGGCTCTGCTGTTGCTCATGTCATACTGGGAAGGAAGGCTACAAAAATTTTCCGGCTAAAAAGGCTGTTTAAAAAACTTTTTTCTGGAAACTGCACATTTCAGAAAATCTATACTGCAGGGAGTCATGTCATGTGAGTCATGCAGTTATGTTGCTTAAACTGAAAAGTTACTGAAATTGAATTACTGAGCTGAGTTAATCACTTGGCACTACACACTGAAGCACTATATGGATAATGAGAGTGAGCTAACAGTGTTCAGTGACAGGACTGATTAAAGCATTTGAGAAGGGCTGTTGACCAAATGGCCATTAAGACTGATTATTGTTCTGTCCTCGGCAGCAGTGAAGCATCATCATTAACCATGTCAAACTTGCCATAAAGTTACGTGAAAAGGAAATGAACATGGCATTTAAAATGAAGCATTGTAGCTATTGTTTCAATCATGGTTTCCTCAAATGGAATTACAGCACTCTAGTTCAGCTAGGGTTGTGGGTTTTGGTTTGAGTCTGTGCTTTTATATCCCTTTCCAACTTTCTTGCCATGGAATATTATTCAGATAGAAGAGATGAAGCCCAAGCAGTGCCAAAAAAAAACATTGTGGTGAGTGGTTTTACTGTTGGTTTCTCCTACTGCACCGCATATATTTCTCCTACTACACAACAGAAGAATTTATTTCTCTTCTATAGCTAAGGTTACCATCATTTCAATTTTAGGCACACATGTTATGTAATATAGCTGTGCACTTAAATCACTCCAAATTAGACAAATTAAGAAATTCAGAGTGACACATAATACTACTGCAATTTTTACAGTCATCCTTAAAAGTATTACATCTATAAAAGTGTGATATGGAAGCCTACACACACAGTCAGACCAAATCCTCCAAAATGAACCTATTTTCACTAAAATCAACTGGCATTGCTTTTGTTTGAGAAGCTAAAGTGAAAGATCACTTCCATGTTGCTACATTAATAACTCCTCCTTCATAGATTGGAATGGAACCAAGGGGGTGTTCAAAAAATGTTTCAAGGATGAAGAAGAGATGTCACCGCACTAGAATTATATTTAAATTATACAGAAAATTATAGGGCAGGTTTTCTGGGTCTGCAAGATGAAGGTATTTTTATTTTGAATACCAGACTCACTGCACATAAATCTTTGTTGAAAAGTTGTAATAAGTTTTTTTTTTTTTAGTATTATTTTCAATTATGTAAACAGTGATTTGACAGCTGAATAGTTATTTAACACCTTCTTGGTGCGATAGCTGCTAATGACGTGTCTACAGAGATAGAGGCTGAATATGTTAAGTAAACTGGACACTTCTAAAAAGAAAAAAAAGCTGCAAAAGGGATGAGAAATAAGTCCATATTTAGAGGTGTGTGACTTTATTTTTGATATTTTGGTGATGTTTCCAATTCTGTCATCCATCCTCTGATTAACACTCCACAGAATTTTCACAACTTGTGGCCTAAAATCAAGCAGAATTCCAAGCAGAAACAGATCATGTAATTATGGTATCAATACTTTTTTCAAAAAGTAATATTTTTAAAAGTGGATGAGAAAATTGTAATTACATGTCTGCATCGTCGATATTTTTCAGATACTGTCCCTCACTGTCACTGCAGTGTAGATTAAACTCCAAAATAAGACCCTCAAATATACAGAATGACATGTAATGAATTATCAATGACCTGTCTTCCTTCACTCAGCAGTTAGTTCCTCAAAGGCATAAGTAAATTTGTATGGCTCATGTTACATTTGAAGACCCAGATTCTAAAATGCTGCCAGCCTGTCTTGCATTTTGAATTATCGAAATCCACGTCATCTCTTTTTGTCCTCTTTTTGTTACACTCCTTCAACTGCACTGAAAACACAGTTTTAATCTAAAAAAATTATAATGAGAAAGGTTTCTCATAAAATTTGAATAAATCATGATAAACTGAAAATACTGTATGTCATAATGAAATGAAAAATATCTCACGAAGGGAAAATGATAAACATTTTTCAGTTTAACAAGAAAAAGACCAAATATTTGTGGGTCAGGGTAGCAGCAATACACTGCCATAAAATAGAAATCTGCTATGTGAAGTAACCAGTGTTAACTTTCATTCATGTATGACCCTATCTTTTACAGCTGACTGAGAAAATAACTTTGTGCTTGATTAACCAGACTAAACATCTTTCATTAATGCACCTTTAAAATGTATGTGTGTGTTTTTATAACCTCTCTTATAAACTGAACCATTCTACTGATTACTTCAGACTTGTGCATTACACTACAACTGTGCAATTATTGCATTACTGATGGGTTACCCAGTGACACCTGGTTGTATTACAAACCAATGTGCTTGTGTTTCTCTGTGTATATTGATCTACTTTGACTGCACTAACTTGGCTGCCAGATCCTCTGCTGTCTGCATATTAACTATCTCTATATTATCAGTGACAAATTACTTGTACAACAGAGAGCAAACAGACAGGCTCACTGTAATTGTGTGTGTTTGTATTTTGTTCATATGCAGAGCCAGCAGCAGTATTTACTTGCAAAATATTAGTGTCATAACTTTTGGAAACTGTGTTTGCACCTTGTTGCAATCACTGTACATACTGTACACACTGACGGCACTCACCATCATACTGTATGTCCCTGTTAACAAAGTAAAATGAATACTAGAACATTGCATTTTCTGAAAAAAATGCGTATGGATGCTGAGTGCTGAAAGATCGCCCTGAAAATGCTGAACATTTTGACACCTGAATGGTTTTGCTAGCTGAAAGTAAGCTGAAGTAGAATTTCCCATTCATTTTAATGGGGCAAGATTTTCAAAATAAAGCTAAATATTTCAAGAGTATGAAGTTTAGAAAAATTCTGAGAGAGAAGCGTGAGTGTCCTTGAAGAGCTGAACATTTCGATAGCTGAAATTATGCTGAATTAGAATTTTCCCATTCATTTGAATGGGGCAAGATTTTCAAAATAAAGCTAAATATTTCAAAAGTATGCAGTTTAGAAAACTTTTGAATAGAAGCATGAATGTCTTTGAACAGCTGAACATTTTGATACCTGAAATAGCTGAAAGTATGCTGAAGTACAATTTCCCCCATTCGTTTGAATGGGGCAAGATTTTCAAAATAAAGCTATATATTTCAAAGGTATGAAGTTTAGAAAAATCCTGAAGAGAAGCATGAAAGTCCATGAAGAGCTGAACATTCTGATACCTGAAAGTATGCTGAAGTTGAATTTCCCCATTCATTTGAATGGGGCAAAATTTTCAGAATAAATGCTGAATAGTTTAAAGAGTATGAAAGTTGTAAAAAAGTTGAATACATGCTGTAATGTCCTGAAAAGCATGAACATTTTGATACCTGAATGGCTTTTGTAGCTCAAAGTATACTGAACTTATTAAGATGTGAACATTTACCAATTGGTCCCCACAAAAATGTCATCACCTCAATTTGCATGCATTTTGCATGAATTTCATTTGAACAACCTCTCTATGACTATCATGCGTGCGCGCTGTAATTGGATTTGTTTGAAAGACTTTCAGAGATGTAATCAGCACTTGTAAATGGCTGCCACAGCCAATTAAAATGCTTTGTGTCTTGACTAGTGTTATCAACCACTATTTAAATTTCAGCCCAAAAAAATGTTTAGAAATATTTTTTTTCTTACGGTTGAAAATTGATTCCGGGACAAAATGAGCCGAACCGAGCACAAAGGTTAACATATTTAGTAACAATTAATCACATGATTGTCCATAGTTAACTAATCTCGCAAATGAATTCCACATTTTTCATCTCTTCTAAACAGTGGTGGAAAGTAACTAAGTACAATTACTCAAGTACTGTACTTACAATTTTGAGTATTTTCATTTTCTGCTACTTCATACTTTGACTTCACTATATCCATCCATCCATCGTTCCCAGGCCAGCCGAGAGACATAGTCCCTCCAGCGTGTCCTGGGTCTTCCCCGGGGCCTCCTCCCGGTGGGACATGCCCGGAACACCTCCCTAGGAAGGCGCCCAGGAGGCATCTGAAACAGATGCTCGAGCCACCTCAGCTGGCTCCTCTCGACTTCACTATATTTTAGAGACAAATATTGTACTTTTTACTCCACTACATTATTTTAGAACTTTAGTTACTAGTTACTTCTCATAACCATTAAAAAAATACAGTAGAATTATAAAACTTCAGGTGACTGTGAGTCCAACAGTCTCCAGTGAGCACAACCATGTTTGTCTGTCCCAGCTCCTCCTCCACTTCAGCTTTCTCATCTTCACACAAGTTGCGTATCTTGGTTACGGTGGTGGCTCTCGAAGGCAATTCATATGTGTGGTCTCTGGATGTGATATGAATTATTTAAAGCAGACCCGCATTCCCCACTCTGTTAATTGGCCTTGCAAACTGTTGAATGTTTGTTGCCTGTAGAGTAGTCCAGGCATCTCCTTTGCAAACTATCCAGTGTGATCTGCTTTTGGCCTTGGCCAGCAAGTGCTATTTGAGACTTGATGTTCTCCGGTGGTAACTCAGTTCACATAAACAGTAAATCCAAATAATGTTGGTTTTGTCGACAGAATCATCTGACAGGGCTTTGAATCTGATCTTGATGTTTAAAAGACCCTTTTTTAAAAATCTATTTCTGCTAATTTCTGCTGTTGCATTGCTTCCTGATTTCTGAAACTAAGGGGTGGGCCGACTGTCATTATCATAAAATGTGCTTGCATTAATCGCGTGTCAAAAATAATTTTTGGTTTTATTATTTATTATTGTGTTCATAGTTTTTTTTTTTATTTCGTAGAACACATAATATCTTCTGCTCACGAATCGACTAGCTAAGCTCCATAGTAGGACTGACAGTGACTGTCAATAAAAGACATTTACACTTGAGTTGTGTAGTACATGTCAGCCTGTTAGAAAGCTTTCATATGGTTTGAAGTAAAGGTTTCCATTTTCATAGAAGGTGGCTAAAAGCTTTCTCCAGCTCTGTCTTTTGTCTGTTCTCTTGGAATATGGTGTTTATACCATTTTTTCTGTATAAAATTTTATTTGATGACAGAGCAGATGGAAATAAAAAAAATAAGAATGTGACAAAGGCCACCAACACTGTAAATGTAAATCAACTTTATTACTATGGCTATGACTGACTCCTCTCCTAATAAAGCTATCAGTCCTCACTAACAAGCTGAACAAATTTCTCAAATATCAGGCAGTAATTTGCAGAGACTTTTTTACCTTCCTAATTAGTGCTATTTCCTGCTGCACCGATTGGACCTGAAGCATGTAGGGAGGCTTGGGGCCGAACTATTCTATACCATTTGCTGGGACAGCTCCTGCGGCAAGGCTGCACACTGAAATGTCTTCCATAGGTTATTTATAATAACTAGGAAGTGGCAGCAGGAGAAGCTGAGACAGAGTGGGAGAGAAAGAAAAGATAATTTGTTGAACACAGAGAAGAGAAACAATAGAGGAGAGGCATAAAGAATAGTACTACAGTACAGTACAGTGTGTGGGAGTAGCAGCAGAGGAGAGTGTGTCTGTGTGTGTGAGAGAGAAGTTGAGGTCTGGTAACTTAGCGGCTGTTTCTTCTTGACACCTCTCAGAACCGCCAACCTGTAGCCACTTTCTCCTCAGTGTTACTGGGCATTGCTTCATTTCTTCTCTCTGTCTTTTAGTACCTTTTCTGTCTTGTCTAAAAATCAGACAGACTTTCCATGTCATTTAATTATTCAGGCTTATATCATGATCATGTCTGCCATTTTGGCAGGGGGAAATTATTTTGTTTTACTTTGCCCTAACTGGTTTTCTGATGACATTGAAGTTCTGCTATTAGTGAACAGTCTTTACATTAATAGAAGATTTCAATTTTACGTTCTGCGTTTTTTTCAGGCAACAAAGTAACCTGTTAAATTGAGAATATGTGGTCAGTCTAGCCAAGTAATGTTAATTGAGAATTTGTTCTGACGATTTCAGAGTTATGAGCATAGTTGTACAGTATATGTATATACTGTATGTCTGCACCTGCCTGGCCACCCACCGTTGGATACATCCACCCATCCATCCATTTTCCTCCGCTTATCCGGGACCGGGTCGCGGGGGCAGCAGTCTAAGCAAAGATGCCCAGACTTCCCTCTCTCCAGACACTTCCTCCAGCTCCTCCGGGGGAATGCCAAGGCGTTCCCAGGCCAGCGGAGAGACATAGTCCCTCCAGCGTGTCCTGGGTCTTCCCCGTGGCCTCCTCCCAGTGGGACATGCCTGGAACACCTTCCTAGGAAGGCGCCCAGGAGGCATCCGAAAGAGATGCCCGAGCCACCTCAGCTGGCTCCTCT
>NW_018128013.1:1766975-1774728 GCF_001952655.1 Monopterus albus | reverse complement strand
GGCGTGCCAACCAAGACAGCCCAACAACATCCAGAGACTTGAGGTACTCAGGGCGGATCTCATCCACCCCCGGTGCCTTGCCACCGATGAGCTTCTTAACTACCTCAGTGACTTCAGCTTGGGTGATGGACGAGTCCACCTCTGAGCCCTCAGCCTTTGCTTCCTCATCGGAAGACATGGCGCCGGGATTGAGGCGATCCTCGAAGTATTCCTTCCACCGTCCGACATTATCCCCAGTTGAGGTCAACAGCTGCCCTCCCCCACTGTAAACAGTTTCGGCAGGGCACTGCTTCCCCCTCCTGCGGCGCCGGACGGTTTGCCAGAATCTCTTCGAGGCCGACCGATAGTCCTTCTCCATGGCCTCACCGCATTCTTCCCAGACCCGAGTTTTTGCCTCTGCAACCGCCTGGGCTGCAGCCCGCTTGGCCTGCCGGTACCCGTCAGCTGTCTCAGGAGTCCCACGAGCCAACCAGGCTCGAAAGGACTCCTTCTTCAGCTTGATGGCAGCCCTTACTTCCGGTGTCCACCACCGGGTTCGGGGATTGCCACCACGACAGGCACCGGAGACCTTACGGCCACAGCTCCGAATGGCCGCATCGACAATGGAGGTGGAGAATGCGGTCCACTCGGACTCGATCTCTCCAACCTCCCCCGGGATCTGGTCAAAGCTCTGCCGGAGGCGGGAGTTGAAGATCTCTCTGACAGGGGATTCTGCTAAACGTTCCCAACAGACCCTCACAATACGTTTGGGTCTGCCGAGTCTGTCCAGCTTCCTCCCCCGCCATCGGATCCAGCTCACCACCAGGTGGCGATCAGTTGACAGCTCCGTCCCTCTCTTCACCCGCGTGTCCAAGACATACGGCCGGAGGTCAGATGAAACAACCACAAAGTCGATCATCGACCTCCGGCCTAGGGTGTCCTGGTGCCATGTGCACTGATGGACACCCTTATGCTTGAACATGGTGTTCATTATGGACAAACTGTGACTAGCACAGAAGTCCAATAACAAAACACCACTCGGGTTCAGATCGGGGGGGCCGTTCCTCCCAATCACGCCCCTCCAGGTGTCACTGTCGCTGCCCACGTGGGCGTTGAAGTCCCCCAGTAGAACAACAGAGTCCCCAGTCGGGGCCTTTTCCAGCACCCCTCCCAGGGACTCCAAGAAGGCCAGGTACTCTACACTGCCATTCAGCCCGTTGGATACATATGTAGATAATAAAAACATGGAGTAATGGTTTAAAATAAAAATATGCCAACTCCACATTGGCAGCTCCCAAAGAAAGTATGACCTGATATGAAGCATTTTATTTTACTGTGTGTGTGCGTGACTGCTGGAACACCCGGGTTGCAGGGTAAAATGGATGGCCTCTGCTCTCGATTTCTAGCAGACAAGTCGCACTACCACCATCTTATATCTTATTACCAACAGCCTGAAATATGCTCAAATTGATCTTTATAGGTGTAAAAAAAAAAATAAGAAAAAACCCCCCTCTGTCATGATCAACCTTTATGGTCTCCACGTTTCATTGGAGATTTTTTTTCCAGTATTATGTGTTTGTTTGTACCAAGTAAGCACAGACTCCAACAGGCAAACCAACACACCTGATGGAGAGTAATTTCAGGAGCAGCCACTCTAGTAAGCACATTTAAGCCCTCAAGTTACACAAGTTATACAGTACAGGAATATGATTTTTTTTTTTTATAAATCAAATATCAAACTACTACTTTCTGCTGAGTTGCATCGCACCAATCTGCCCCATAAAAACATCCATTAGCATAAATAAGTTGTCACTGCCATGGGCTTTTTCTCACAAGAAGTTGTACTTCTGTTGACAGTGGATTGCCAATGAGTGGAAGAGACATTTCTTTCATCACATGATGCACACAGTTATCCAGTGGTGCCAGATCATCTCTACAAACACTCACAACACTGGTATGACAAGCAGGAAGATGTTGACAGCAGTAAACACGGGACCACCAAATACTGTTGCTACAGCTGTCGCCTCCTCCTTTTCTGGGAGCAAATATGACATTTGCACACAACGTATGCTTCACATTGCCCCCTCCCTTTCAGGTGAAGCACATCATTATGATCTAAAATGACTTCACTCCAAGTTTATGCTCACTGGTTTGTTCAAATATTGGTAGGGACATGTCCCTACTGTCCATATGCAAAACTTCGCCTTTGCAGGATATTACAACTCTAGAACATCATTACACCAAGAGTTATTTTATTTTTCATTGTAGCAACGCTAGTAGACACAGCTGAAATGTAGCTTTCATATTACAAAGTAATCCTCCAAGAATTTATGTTTCTATGTGTAGTATGGGATTGGCCAACAAAGCACTTTGTTGGATTAGTCCACGTTTTGTTGCAGAAAAGCTTTGCCAACAGTATATTTACTTGGAAACATTGTCCTGCCGTCTCTAGAAGTCAGGCTGTTGGGAGCAGAGTTTGAGTGCCAGAAAACTATAATGCATTAAATGGCCTAGAGCAGAATCTCTGGATCTCAGCTTCGTTCAATCCTCCCAGAGCTCTTTTCATACTGTTGGTCTTTGGTTCTTGTTACCATTGCTAACTCTGAGAGACGAGATAGTCCAAGTAACTTCAAAACTGTGCTGATTTATTCAAAGGATCACAGGTAAAATTAACATTACACGCTCAGGTATCTTGCACCTCCAAACTGCTCGCAGGCAGATGTAAGATGAAAGACCCTGAACCTACCAGGCCTATACATTATATCCCCTCGGTTGGGCTAGCCCCATACTACACAGAAACGTCAACCGGGACGTCTCTCTTACCAGCTTGGCAGCTGGCCATAGCAGTAGTCTAAACATGAAGCAAATCAATGTGTGTGTATCTGTTGATTAAGTGGTGTGTAGCTAAAAACATTCTCACACGACCTCTAGTAACATGTTGTGATATTAAACATAAGAAAATATTATGGCTAAGGCTACAGTTATACACGTCATAATAATAATATTAAACCCCCTGTCTGCTGACAGTCATCAACTCTTCTCTCTAGTTATCCTTGACCAGATGTACCCTGTAGAAACTCATAAGCATGCCTAAGCATTTAACAGTCTAACTAGACATCCTATCTCCACTAAACATTTCAAATACATAAAGTATCTATCCAATTTCTATCTGACTAAAAATACCTAACAATACAAAGAAGCAACAGAAACTGACATGAGACCAGTAAACAGCAACTAAGAAACATTTTGCTACACTACATTACTCTGGTCTTTAGTACAAGGCAAGCACACACACCACTCAGCATTACAGCCAGCGACAATTCACAGATCAGTGAGAAAAAACAGCTGGTGCTGTAATGTTTGACCATGAAGAGACAAGAAGAAAAAAGTGCTAAATTGCTCCTGGGTACGATTTCAGTGGTACAGGAGACAAGGACAGAAGCAAGTGGGGATAGGGTTGGTAAATAAAATAAATACATTTTTAAAAAACATCAGTGAAATTGAACACAGTGGTTATATTTACATGCTCACAGTGTTATGGTTGCTGGCTTACTTTTTCTTTTTTAAAAGACAGTATATTTATACAGTGTGCACCTTGACTTCCAAATGTCCACATGCAGCCCAATATCTTTCGGATATACTGTGTGTAAGACTTGGTTTCCATCCTGTGCCGACAGTTAGTACCAATGCAGAAGCTATTTTTATCTAAGGCTGTGGCACATGGAGCTCTGTGTTAACAGCTATACCACACACTGGCTTGCTATACAGACAGGAGCAGTAGTATGCAATCATCCTGGAAGTCACTGTGATAAAATAGCAGCTTTCTGAAGAGTTATTACACATCAAATCCTCAGATATAGGGCAGTGCACAGAGAAGGGGAAAGAAAACAGAGGAAGTGAAAGGTTAAGAAAATGAAGCTGATAAACATTCACAGAGATCATGTCGAAAAACATTCTGACAGACAGCGTTATTTTGCTCTTCAGCATCGGTGAAGGAGATGTCACTAATGGGCTTGTCAGGCCGCGGTCAGCAGCCCTAATTAGCACTTAGACAAACAGCGTCTGCTCACAGCCAGTCATGCATCACATACACATGAATCTTGCTTCTTTACATATGTGTTATGATTGAGGTCCCCTCACCAGGAGGGTGAGGGAGAACTGAGGCAGGACTCAAGTATGCTGACCCAGGTGCTAGGGGGAAAAAATGACGGTTTACTGGTAAAAGAACACAAAGTAACAAAAGAACATAAAGTCCAAGTACGTATACAGTCCAGGGTAGAGCGGAGATGGTTGAAGAGACCAGGACGAACAGGTGAGTCGACGGCAGACGAGAAAAAATAAAAAGGAACAAAAGAAGCAAACAACCGAAAAACAACACACACACTTACTCTCAGCGTTGGGAACGGTACAGGTAACTAGCACATATAACTATAACGTGACGGCAGAAAAAGGAACGCACAGTCACTATCAGCGTTTCTAGCTTCCTACTAATGTCCTAATAACTTGTTCTTAGGCCACGTTCACACTGCAGGCTGAAGTGGCTCAAATCCGATCTTTTTGCCCAAATGTGACCTATATCCAGTTTCCTTACGACAGTGTGAACAGCACAAATCCGATTTTTTCAAATCCGGCCCAGGCCACTTTCATATGTGGTCCTAAATCGGATACATATCCAATGTTTTGCAATGCGACTTCAGTTTGAACGTCACGTCCTCTTCTGCACATGGGGTCACCTCAGGCCCATATACCGTTCACACGAGTCAGATGGCAGTCGCATTTAAATGACACTGTAAACAACAGCGCAAAAAATTTTCAGCAAAGAAATCCGATCTGAGCATTAAGACCTGCAGTGTGAACGTAGTCTTAGTTAGGTGAATAAGTCACGTACTTTGGGTAATGCGACGGCGGAGCGTCTGCCAGAGGTATAAATAAGGAGGAAGTCAATCAGCGGGTTGCACCCCAGCTGTGTGCACCGACAAACGAATTGCTAATTGCAAATGCAACACAGCTGAGGTGCAAATCCCGCAGGTCGAGAGAACAGAGGAGAGAAAGGCGGAAGAAAGGCAGGTCGAGAGAACAGAGGAGAGAAAGGCGGAAGAAAGGCAGGTCGAGAGAACAGAGGAGAGAAAGGCAAAAGAAAGGCAGGTCGAGAGAACAGAGGAGAGGAAGGCAGAAGAAAGGTAGGTCGACAGAACAGAGGAGAGAAAGGCGGAAGAAAGGCAGGTCGAGAGAAAAGAGGAGAGAAGGGCAGAGGAGAGGCAGCGGCCGCCGAGCGGCCCTGACAATGTGAAGCTTCTATCAGGATGTAGTGAGCTTGCAAGGTGCTGCTGTAGATAGTGTCTGTCTGTGTGTGTGTTTCCTTGTGTCATTTTGTACAGTAGCTGGGTTGGGTGAAGCAGCATAGGGCAGCTTGAAGGGCCTTCCCATGCTATTCTATGAAAGCCTGAAACAGTAAAGAGGGTACTGAAACAGCAATATGCTGTAGATGGATTGCAGCATTTAAACATGTTGTGTAGTTTTCTGGATATGATCTAAGACCTATTTTCATTTCTCCTTACCTGTTGATCCACTCCTGAATAAAGAGGAATAGATTTTTCTAAATTTTGCAATC
This sequence comes from Monopterus albus, assembly GCF_001952655.1. Taxonomy (NCBI): domain Eukaryota; kingdom Metazoa; phylum Chordata; class Actinopteri; order Synbranchiformes; family Synbranchidae; genus Monopterus; species Monopterus albus. The sequence goes on along the minus strand of NW_018128013.1, from coordinate 1,769,138 downwards.
CATTCAACTTGTGTATGCCAAAGTGGGTCTGAACATCTCACTCCTAACACAACTATGAGAAAAGGCTTTTCCACTGGTCTTTATCACATCATCCTTTTCAACTTTTCCAACTATACAAAGTGCTAATTGTGATTTTTTTTTCTTCTACTTTGGAAATAACTACAAAAATTATTCTACCAAAAGTCAGCATGACAGAAAATAGGCACCACTTATCTTCTGATGACTCCTATGAAAATCTCACTGTATTTTCCCTACTCTGCCCTACAGTTAAGCTCTGACTGAGAATACATGCCTAGGAAACTGTAATTACAGTCAGCAGATTCATAGAGCTAAATAGGGTAAAATACAGTATGTGGAAGTGAAGCGAGGACACTTCTGTCAGTTGTCAACTGATCTGAATCACTCAACTCCTTATGTTGCGTGAGGAGCCAGGTGTTTAATAAAATACTGCATGAAAGAATAGTTTAACCATTATTTTCATATTTAAATGTAAACCCCTTGAAAACTTGATTTAAAATAGTATGCTTTTACCCAGGCAGCCCGGTGGCACGGTGATTAGCTGTTGCCTCACAGCGAGAAGGTTCAGGGTTCAAGCCCTGGCCGACTCGAGGCCCTTCTGTGCAGAGTTTGCCTGTTGTCCCCATGCTTGCGTGGGTTCTCTCCGGGTGCTCTGGCTTCCTCCCACAGTCCAAAGATTTGCGGCATAGGTTGATTGGCGTCTCTAAATTGCCCGTAGGAGTGATTGTGTGTGTGTGTGAGTGGTTGTTCGTCTGTGTGTTAGCCCTGCGATGGCCTGGCGACCTGTCCAGGGTGTACCCTGCCTCTTGCCCACAGGTGGCTGGGATTGGCTCTGTGTCCCCGTTTGGGACTAAGCAGTTTAGAAAATGGATGGATGCTTTTACCAATCATAAGAAACAAAGTTAAAGCCTGAATAAAAACAAATATCCCCTGTCAAGATTCTTTTTACTGACACCCATAGTCTAATTTACAATTTTCTTGTAGCAAATTTCATCCGTTTGTCATGAGGTTCAATGACTTTGTTCACAAATGGCATTTGAACTGGTACTACTACTTTTGGCTGTTCCTGTAAGGGGTTGCCACAGCGAATCGGATTCGCATGCGTATACTTGGCAGTTCTTTTTTTTTTATGCCAGATGCCCTTCCTGACATAATTTTCTCTATTTATTCGGGCTTGGGACCGGCACACAGGTCACTGGTGTGAAACCCCTGTGGCTGGATACACACTCACTCCTGGAACAATTTAGAGTCTCCAGTCAAACTAAGCTGCATGCCTTTGGACTGAGGGAGGAGGTCGGAGTACCCAGAGAGAACTCATGAAGGTACAGGGAGAACATACACATAAAGGCTCAAACCCAGAACCTTCTTGCTGTGAGGCAACAGTGCTAACCCTATTTGAACACATAAAATTAAGTTCCTTGAAGAACTTGGCAAAAGCATTGTGGAGCCCCTCATTTAAGGGCTGGTGAGAGACATGCAAGCAACAGCAGCAACATCCATGCCAATCAGAGAAGGAGGAGACAAAAGGAGGTGCCAACTGTGTGCACCATGAGATAAGAAAAACAAGCTTTGTGTGACAAGGATGTCGTGTATATATTTTTGCAGAGAACAAGCAACAACCTGAATATATTGCCCAACATGAGAGGACAAAACTAAGGAACACTGAGATGACACTATGGCACTGTCTTTTCAGAGCTACATGAGAAAATTATGGTTCAAGCATTACTTTTGTAATATAGTTAAGTTTTCCCTGTGTACATTTGGGCTTTTGTGTTCAATAAATAAATCAGTTTTGTCCAGGAACACAAAAGTTTTGTGCCACAGTTCAGAAAATTTAACAGATTTCAAAAAAGTGATTTTAATAAACATTTCGGTGAAGTACTCTGTGATAAATATTACAATAGGTTTCATCTTAGCATTTGTTATAGTCAAAATAATTTTTCCTCCCACAAAAAACAAGTGGCATGAACTCAGTTAAATGAGGCCTGCAGGAATACACAGCAAATACAAGTTCAAAACTTGTAATGTTCACAAGAGATGAAGTTGATAAAAGATGTAACACAACATTAGGTGATATATGTATTGTTGTAGATTTATAATGGAATAAATATATGGACTAAATATACATACATATATATATATATA
>NW_018128013.1:1759595-1766906 GCF_001952655.1 Monopterus albus | reverse complement strand
CAATTCTTACCTTATTGATGGGATGTACATGTAAGGACCCCAGGATATCATTGTGGTGTTACACATACAACCGAGCACATTTCTGACCATACCCAATAACACTGAGTAAGCATTATCGTCAGAGTGGAACATTTGAATCTCAACACTGCTTTTCATTCTGCTTTGGTCCATTCTTGACTATTATCCTGATTAGTAATTACCAGTAAATGATCAAGCACGTTCCTCTATGTCCTCGGCCTCATTAAGATAAATTCCAGGTTAATGAGAGTAAAGAGTAAATTAGTAATTTCAAAACTGATGCGACAGGAAAATGGGTTTTGCATTCAGGGTTGAGGTGCAGGTCATGCAGTTAGCAGCAAGGCTGTAGATCCTTCAACAATCACGGCCACACACTGACTAAACAAAAAGCCTTCACTCGAATGATAACCTCTCTAATAATGACCAATGCTGATTTTTTTTTCAGCAGGTGAATTTTTTGGATAAATTTAAATTTGTGTTGAAGTAGTTGATTGTGCTGCTGACATGAATTCTTTGGGGAGTTCAAGTGTTCTTACATCGCAGCGTATACACATGCTAATGCATATCCTCCCACACTAAACACACACATTTCTTCCTGTCAGTCATCTCAACTTATCCATTTTCTCACTTGCACAAAAACATACAAATTCATGCTGCTCCAGCCCCTCCTGCATTTTCACACAGTGACAAACAAACATTTCCCTTCTCCTCGCCTTTTTGTTCATATCCTCCATGCAGAAGCAATCTTGCTGGATCTTCGAGTCGCTTTGCTGCTGAGGGAGAAATGCACTTTTTTATTTAGAGTTTGCTTTAGCCCTATATACTGTATATGGGCAGAGCATCACCCAACTGTCATGACTTATCAAGTTTGCATGTGGTGCCTGCAAGTGTCACTTCAAACATGTACAGAGTATGTACAGAGAGAAAAAGAAAACAGCACATCTGAGAAGGCTTGCTTGTATAAATGCTCTGATGTATTTCATTGTGTAGGATTGGATTTTAAAATGCATCTCACAGGCAAGACACACAGCACACCCAGAGTATTATCTGCATCTCATTCAGTATCCTCTTTGCTGTCTCTAATTCTGTCATTTTTCTCCTCTACATACAATCTCTCCTGAACTCCCCCTTTTAATGTAGTTTTCCATCTCACTGCTTTCCCATTTGCTAAGCTACTGCTTGCTATAATTTCCAACATTTTCAGATCAGCAGGATCTCATGATTATGCTGCATAAATATATAAGGTTCATCTTGGCCAAGTACATTAAAAGGTTGGGTATGATTTGCCCTGCTTTTGTCTGCCGAACAGTGAAGCATGTACACTGATAGTTTCTAGTCCCATAATCTGCAGCCAATCAGTGATCGACTAGCATCACCTAGTGGCTGAAAGCAGGTATTTCTCAGTTACTGATGTCAGTGGACTCGCAGTAACTCATATTCTTACACACAGAATAGAGGAGAGGTGGGTTGGAGCCACCGATATGTAGAGGTGTCATACAAGGCATTAGTTTCAAAGCCTCTGTTAAAAAAACAAAATAAAAACAGGTTGATCATGTCTGGACTAAAATCACATGTTTTGAGTGACAGGAAATTGTCATCTTTTTCACTGTTCTCTATTATAACCCTAGTTAGTTTTATACTTGAAAGTATATTTGTGTAAACAAGGAAGACTGACTTGAGTCAGTCATTGGCGAATGAACAGAATCTCTTTCTCGCTGGAGAGTGTGGGAGGAAAGGCATGTAGAGGTATTATATGACTATCTGAATAGCTCTGAGCTCCAGCTGTTGTGTACTATAGAGATGAGTCATTCCACTTGGTACAGCATAGGTCAAAGCAGCCCCAAATCCCAGCTTCATACCAGCTTACAAATATAGACCCACAGATAAACATATGTAACACACGCTCATGCTGTTAACTTCCTCATCATGTATCTTTCCTGTCTACAGTTTAATGAAGATCATTAGAGCTTGGCTGGTAGGAAGGACTTTTTTCCAGGGTGTCTGTTGGAAGATATATCAAGCCTCACCACTACAGTTTGACTTATTGTACATTTAGCTCCTAGAATTATTTGACTACCGGTAATTAATTTTGGAGCAGTGGTCAGCCTTATTGCATCACAGCAGAAAGTTTCCAGGTTTGAAGCTTTCAGCTTCTGTGTGGAGTTTGCCTCTTCTCCCTGTTCCTGTGTGGGTTTTCCTCCCATAGTCCAAAAACATGCAACTGGTGACTAAATTGACCACAGGTGTGAATGTGAGTTATTGTTCCTCTCTATGTGTCAAATAGGCTACAGATTGTACCCCATCTCTCACGAACGTGGCCGACAGTTGGCTTTGGCTCCAGTCCCCCGCTTTTACATATCAAATGGTTTTATTCATCAAATGGTCTGAAAATAATGGCGGCTGGATGAAATTCCATGAATAAAATAAATTTGAAGTAACTTGATTGAATGATGGGTGTTTTATTGAATTTAATAACTTCTGTTGTCCTCTGGGGTCAAAAAGACTTCACAGCACAAAGTGGTGCAATGGAGCAAATTGTCACACCATACTCTTTTCCAAAATAAGCAAGCAATGGTTATAACAACAAGGTCTTTTTTGATGCTGGGGCATTTCACATTTTAGTCTGAGAGAGACAGGCTGCACAATGAGCAGGCAGAAGCGCTATACTGTACAAGGAGGCTTGTGAGCTAATGTTTTGACCATGTTGTGGACATGACAATGAGGACAATGCTGAACATAATGAAGAGGAAGAATCAACTGATGAGGAGGATTCAGGGTCAGAAGAGGAGGAAAATAATGATGAGATGATAGATCCAACATACAGAAATGGAACAAGGGTATGAAGTGAAGGAAAATGATCAACATAATGATGAGGTAGAATCTGAAGCTGAAATGGAAGAAGTGTCAGAAGTGGAGAACTGCACTTATTATGATGAAGAGGAAGAATCAACTGGTGATGAAGAATTTGAGGAAGAGAACCCAGCTGAGATAGAAGAATATTTCTACTCAAAAGAATAAAACATTGATCGGGTCTTCCACCCCTCCCAGCGACAGACGACACATGTTGACAGCAGAGAGAGCAGAGATAGAGACAAGCCACCATGGTCCAACCGCATTTACAAGTTTCATGTTGATGACATAAAGTCCACTTTTGACCTATTTCTGCCCAAGCCTATTGAAGAGGTAGTGCTGAACATAACAAACAAGGAGGGGCAACGTGTGTATATCAGTTAGTATAGAAAGCTGGGTGGACCTGCAGGCATATGTGGGCATGTTGATTCTTGCTGGCGTGTACCAATCCAATAAAGAAACTACTGTTAGTTTATAGCATGCTGAGTCTGGTAGGGCACTTTCTGTGCTACCATGACACTCAAGATGTTTCAGAAAAACTCAAGAGTAATTCGATTTGATGATAAAGACACAAGAGAAGATCTCTGTGCACGAGACAAACTTGCTCCCATTGCTGCCACTGCCAGAATGATTATGGAGATCCAGCAGTTCTACTCCAGCTCTACGTCTGCAGCAGCTCCCCCCTTGCCCAGCTGCCCCTCCTAGCCCATCACCCAAAAGGAGTAGGAGCAAATTCTGCCCTCACCAGAGCGATCTCAAAACATCGAAAATGTGCCAGAAATGCAATGCATATCTGCAAAGATCACGCCATTACTATCTGCCTCGCATGCAACTGAGGGCACATTCAGACTGTTTTTATTATGAAAAGTTGGTTTTTGAAAAGTTAAATGTTTTGGAAATGAATGTTGACATGTTTTATATGTCATGTAAGGAGTTGGAATAAAGTTGACTAAAAAGTTGAAACACAGAGGTGGGTGATAATTTATACCTTATGCTTTAATAACCAGTCAGACCAGACGGGGTCACATTTGACCCCAGAGGACAACAGGTGTGATCATGTGCTGCCATTTAAAAAATTCAGATGATTCAAAAGCAGCATCCTCACTAAACTTTGACATACCACTTTGATAAGTCAAATAATCAAAATAAGATAGTCAAAATAATTCATTGTTTATTTTTTCTTAAAAACAGGGCATGCTTTTATGTAAACAAGGTCTATTGGCCCTAAATTCCAAAATGGTGTATATGGAGGCTCTTTATATTTTCTCAAATTTCTTTTTTGTGAGAGTGAGTTTTGTGAGAGTGGATGCTTACAGATACAAGTGTGCAGTTTCCTCAATGTTTATTCACTTTAACAAACTATCAGAAGAAAATAGTGGCGAAATGAAAAAGTGTGATAGAGAGGCAGTGAGAATGCAAAGGTAGAAAGTGCCAGTAAATGTGAGAGAAAAGAGATTGGTGTTTTAGTAGGAAGATGCAGATAATTAATATTAGACTACAGCTTTCCTTCCTCACACCTACCACACATGAATGTACATTGTGGAAAAAAAAAGTTGTGATTGCGTCTTATATTGAATAAGAGAGGGAGTAAATCAGAATCAGAAGGAGGGGGTGCAGCAAAAAGAGACAGCGGCCGAGAAAGACAAAAAGAGAAAGGTGCTAAATGGAGTGTGTGTGTGTGTGTTTGGTGCTTCTGAACAGAGGAGCAGTAATGGCTTAACTCCTCCAAAGATTTTGAGTTTGAAGATTAATGTATGCAGAATATGTGGGTATATTTTTTATTTAGCTTGGTGCATATGCTTCTTTGGTGTGTTTTATGCACCCATTTGTAAATATGGCATATTTTGTTGTAAGATCAACATTGACTGGCTCATGGAACATACATTATGACAACAGGTTCAGTTCAGCAAGCTCTCTCTCTTCTCATCAAACCCCCCAGTTTTTCATGCAATGAGAAATGCATCATGAGTTAAATCCGGTATGAAACTAGAAATGAGCCTAAGTTTCTCATTATGTGGTGACTTTTCTTAAACAGGAGCATTTAAATGCTATTCTTTTCTCCCTGTTAACTTGACTCTCATCGCCATTTGTGGTATGATTGCTAACAGTACTGAGTCACTTGAGCACTTAAAAGCCACTTATTGGGTGATGAAGATGCTATATGTCACCTCTGAGAGGCATTATTATATAAAGTGAAATTAAGTGCAGCAGCCCGCCAGGACATAAGTAAACACTCATTAAGTAGTTACAGATTCCCCACCAGCTCTTCACCTGAAGAGTTGGTTGGATGATTCTAAAGCGACTCCTGATGTGTGTTAGGGACTCACTAAATAACCAAGAGAGGTTTTGCACAGATTGTTCTGGAGGGCCGGTAGCAGCTATGTCAATCTATGAAAAACAATGCAAACAAAAGTGACTTGTGGATACTGTTAACAAGTCACAGTGGAATAGTAATATGCTGTCTTTCTGAAATACACAAAGTAGTAGTTGTTGGGGATTGTTAACAACCTACATAAAGTAGGTTTCTGTAAGCCCCCCCAAGACTCAAATTCAAGATGGGAAATACACAAACAGAGAGTTAGGGTTAGCATCTACCATGGTAGCTACAGTATGATAATAAATGCTAAAATGGTGTGTAACAATAACAAAAGTAGAGGAAAAAGTCATAAAGTCAGCACCATGACTTGGTAAACAAACATGTGCACCAGGGGTGTCCAATTATACTGCCCTGTTAGTAGAAATAAGTGAATCAAGAATTGTAGCTGTTGTAAAAACAACAGTATCTATCTATGGGTTGCTGAGGTTAGCTGACAATCAATATACTGTAAGCTAATGGTCACACTAGTCCAGAAATACTAGTGGCAACTCCCTAGTGGGGTAATGAATTCAGCAAGACAGTGTTTTAAAATGGAGTTCAACTTAGATTTTCAGTGAAGCAATGTGCCAATTCTCTGTCCCGTATGTTTTTGGGTACATAATACTGTCTATGCTATATATCTCTAGACATAGACATATCCCTAGATTTAAATCGAGGTGAAGAGGAGAGGACTTATTACATTTGCTGCGCATATGTGGCTATCAAGTGTGTTTAGGCCTGGCTGTTCATCCATTTTTATATCCCACTGTGGTCCCAGCTGACACTGAACTGCTGCACTAAAGCAAAACTACACTGAACTGATCACTGCCAATCTTCTTTGCTCTAAAAGGCAACAAGCAGCACTAACAGAACAGCCACATTTCATTTCAATCTGCCAGTATGTAGCAAGTGAAGACAGAATGATGAGAGCTGATGAGTGGGAAGTGAGTCAGTTTAGACCAGGAAAGATTAAAGTTTGGCTGCTTAGGACACTGACACCATTGGCAACATTCAGACGAATGAGTCTGTGAATGTAACTGTTTTGTGAGTGTTTTCTTCAAGCTCATCGCTGATTTAAAAAAAAATCTTTTTCACGCTGATTTACTTCTACCAACCTACAGTACTAACGCCAACACAAAAGTGAGTGAGAGTGAGAATGAGAGCGCCTCAGACAGTTTACTCTCACATATACATCGAGCACATACACACACAGACACACACACACACACATCTCTCAGGATTCAAAATGTGTGAACCTCCAGAGATGATTGTGTGACGTTGCCCACAAACATAGCTCATTTGTGTACGCATTTCTCTTTGTTTACTTTGTTACGCATTTTGAGAAGTTTGCAATAGTTGTTTGAGACAAAGATTATAAAAAATAAGACCTAATTTAGCCTCACAACTGTGTTTCAGATTATTTTTTGGTTTAGAGGATCAAATATGTGGTTCTCTCTTCTTCTCCTTCTTCCAACTAATATTAGTATTAAATATTTTGTCTTTTAACATGAAGCACAGCTTTGGCCCAGATAGCAATATGTACTGGGTAATTTATTGTAGCATTACATTTCCTTTAAGCATTGCATCTCATTTGTATCTCCTTTAAGCATAACTTAAAATACAAGTCAGGTGCCCGTGTAAACACTGAAACAGGTTTTGGTTTTATCATTTCTTCTGTTTATACCAGTTATTAACAATAAATTAAGTGAATAAGTTCCAAAGTTACAGCTTGGTATGTATTAATGTTCCTCTTTTTGTTACCATCCTTCCCTTGTTACCATCCTTGCTACACCTGTCTACAAAAATAGCCTTTAGTTTAACTAAAAATGTGGCAAAATGACTATGCTATATATAAGATGCTATAAGCTAAGATTAAATTAATGTCCATCACAGCAATAGTGCCATGAAAACGAGTAGATATATCCCAGGTTCAATCTTATTTGCTAGGGTGAAAGGAGTGAGATGTGAGAATGTGGAAACACATTTGTTCTTTGTAGTTTACCCGTATAGAAGAACACTATTCTCTCAATGTAGCTTTATTCATTCAACTCATTACTACACCTTTTATAATGTTTAAGATATATATA
>NW_018128013.1:1755868-1756718 GCF_001952655.1 Monopterus albus | reverse complement strand
CATCTTAAATAAAATTAAATGTTTACTTCATTTTTTTAGTTTGCTTTCACTGTGTTCATAGCATTAGATTTGTGCTGTGTAATTTCCATAAAGCGGTTTTGAAACCTTTTGTATGATTGCATTTAAAAACTGGTGCATGTGTAGTTTCACCTGTGGCAGTCAGTCCTTTTCATCTGACCATTCAGGTAACTCCCCTTCAGAGGAGTCAGAGGAGCGTGATAAGGAGCCGAGGACGTTGACCTATCCTGCGTACATCGCCAGCCTGCTGGACACGGGTGCAAAGCGTATGGCTGCCGGTGTCCGCATGGACTGCACCAGCCAGGGCCAGTGCCCACGTTCCTGCCACCTCTGCCACATGAGCCCGAGGGCAGCTCATGGGCGGCAGCAGTCTGAGCCTGTCCTGCTGCAGATTACTAAGGCTGCACCCATCTATGAATTAGTGTCCAACAATGAGACATACCAGGTGGGTACAGTGGGTTTTTTCTTTACACCCTCATAATTGGTGTCATCTTCTCTTATCCTTCTGAATTTAATGATTTCACTTGCTTGATTAAAGGAAACTTTGACTGTCCAATGTCCCTGTCACCCATCCATCCATCCATCGATTTTCTTCCGCTTATCCGGGACCGGGTCGCGGGGGCAGCAGTCTAAGCAAAGATGCCCAGACTTCCCTCTCTCCAGACACTTCCTCCAGCTCCTCCGGGGGAATGCCGCGGCGTTCCCAGGCCAGCCGAGAGACATAGTCCCTCCAGCGTGTCCTGGGTCTTCCCCGGGGCCTCCTCCCGGTGGGACATGCCCGGAACACCTCCCTAGGAAGGCGCCCAGGAGGCATCCGAAAGAGATGCCCGAG
>NW_018128013.1:1754597-1754951 GCF_001952655.1 Monopterus albus | reverse complement strand
TCCCCCTTCTTAAAAAGAGGGACCACCACCCCGATCTGCCAGTCCAGAGGCACTGTCCCCGATCGCCATGCGACGTTGCAGAGGCGTGTCAACCAAGACAGCCCAACAACATCCAGAGACTTAAGGTACTCAGGGCGGATCTCATCCACACCCGATGCCTTGCCACTGAGAAGCTTCTTGACTACCTCAGTGACTTCAGCTTGGGTGATGAACGAGTCCACCTCTGAGCCCTCAGCCTCTGCTTCCTCATCGGAAGACATGGGTCCGGAATTGAGGAGATCCTCAAAGTATTCCTTCCACCGCCCGACAGTGTTGGACGGTCCCTGTCACCCTTCAAGTAAAATCTGTTTTACT
>NW_018128013.1:1721024-1754521 GCF_001952655.1 Monopterus albus | reverse complement strand
CCCACCCCACCCCCCCCCCCATTTCTTCCCCTTTACTTGTGCAAGGACAGCAACTAACAATGCAAAAATGAATCCAGACCTGAGTACAGTATGTGTGTTTGAGAGATCATTTGCCATAGTTAGTCTATAAACTTGCACCCTTCCATAAAAGCCAGCATTTGTTTTTGAGAGTATGTGGTTAAATCCATCAAGCTGGAAACATTGGAAACAGTTTGCAGAAGCAAAGGCAGCCAAGTCGTTTCATTTTGGAGCATGGGCCTCACTCTGCAGGCAGCATGCTCGCCTATAATCTGCCAAACTTTCTGACTTCATCAATACTCTACGTCAATACTGCTGTTTACTCCTACAGTAGAGAGGTAGATGCAGTGCTGTCTACCCTCCTGGGACATCAGGCTTTCATCCTTATGCTCAGGCTGAGGTGTATACAGCTGCTGTTATTGACAGAAGCTGTTTGGACTCAGATAATACTTGACTGAGTAGCTACTGATGTTGACTCAATGCACAGGTAACATTTTGAATACAAGTACATTTAGGTGTTTTGCTGTATCTTGCACTCAACAGTATCACAATTCCAATATAATTATAAGTTATGTGTTTACGTGGTATCTATTTCTGACAAATCCAAATTTATTCAAGTACATTAAATTTCAGTAAATGTATTCATACAGTTAGTAAACAATGTGTTACAAACACAATAAGGATAATTTGTCACAGTTTCCTACTATTCAATATAATGCTGAATTTATTGAACTGCAATTTACAATTTTCACAGTTGATAAAACTCTTTCATTTTTCTGAAATGAAAACTCATTTAACTGAGTTAATATGTCTCTTTACTGATTTGCAGCTCAGCACAACGGTTATTGTAATCTCACATCCAAAATGCACAAGAGGCATTCAGTGTTGCATGTCCCGATTAGGAGTGTTCTCAAGTTTAGGCTTTGTTTCTCTTTAGCTGAAGATGTATCAGAATTTAATAAATTGCAGTCTAATTTACAGTGAGTGTGCATTTTGTTGGGGCTTGAACATTCTGTAAACGTAATAGTTTTTGCAGCAGAGTGTAACTGTGTGCATGAACTGTAAATACACAGTTTCAGTGATGGTTGACCTTGGGAGAAAAAAAGTATTTGTGAATTTAGAAGGGTGTGATCTTTGATGTATTGTGTGTCAAAGCTATGAAAAATGATCAGCATCCTAGTTCACATTGACCTCTGTTTTCTGGACTCAGTATTGAGAAAGATATGTTACAATTTGTAGAAAGAAAAAGCTCTAATAGTTCTGTATGGACACGTAATTATAATTTAAAAAGCTCTTGCCTTCAGTACCTTCCGCTAGAAGGCAATGGTAGTTTAATATGATAGTACTATGACATTTTTCTGCTAATGCTCCCAATATTTAATGCAGGCTGACATTTTAATATAACGTTCCTGAAATGAGAATACAGTTTCAAACTTTCTTTTCATATTGGAACACATGATGTGGTTTGACTATCAGTTTTCACATTGTGTCTATCGTTTCATCTCTCCTTTCTCTCTCCACAGGCTCTTCAGGAGGCAATGATGAGCATGCTGTGGTGTTCGGGGAAGGGCGATGTTATCGATGACTGGTGTCGGTGCGATTCTAGTGCTTTTGGCACAGATGGCCTGCCCACCTGTGCCCCACTTCCCCAACCTATGTTAGTAACTGAGAATAAAATTTAATTTCTCCAAACTTGTCACTGTCAGATGGCTTGTGGTAAATACCATCCATCATTTTACTGACTCTGTCTTCTGCTGCACTAATCTCCAATAATGTGCCACCAAGCTGCATGTGTACACAGAATTTAATTATGATCAAATGTTACGTTGGATGGATTACTGAACAAGCCTACCAGGCACTAGACTAAAGCCACTGTGCCTATAACAACTCTTGTCTTGCTGGAAAGTCACAGAACTTATTTAAAAGATACAAACTCAAAAAGACATGCAAATAACTACAGTCATATGCTAAACAATCAAAAAGAGAAGCAAAAGGACTATAAAAACATACAAAGCAGCAATAATAGAACTAATAAGAAGAGGTCTGGACCTTACTTTGTAAAGTTTCCTGAGACAACTTCTGTAGTGATTTGGTGCTATACAAATAAAACCGAATTGAACCGAATTGAATTGAATAAAGACATGTAAAATGACCACAAAGAGACAATAACAACTACAGTATATAGAAACACAAAATCCATCCACAATCCAACAGTCTGATTAATTGCTTCTGTCCAGTTGGGGTGTACCAGTCAGTTACTATATTTCTTGACTGGCATGTAGCTGCAGATGCCCTCTCCAGAGTCAGTCAAGTTTTATTATTAATTTATCTCTTGACAGAAGAGTGTGTGATATAGCAGAATATGTTTCCATTGGATTGTAGTTTTGTGTGACACGAGCTAACATCTTTCCCTCACTGGTTTTACATCTCTGTCACTCTGTTGCCAGGCTAAAGCTGTCTTACACCTACGAGCCCAGCAGCTCATTAGTCATCATGGAATGGAACCACACTGAGCCGCCAATCGGCGCCCGGATCGTAGATTACCTCATCAGCCAAGAGAAGGTGACGGAGCGGACTGACCACTCCAAAGTTGAGACAGGTATGTTTCCCAAGTGCTGCCTAAAGCAAGAGTTTGACCACTGATAATAAGTATGAACCAACAGGTAGACAAATGTGAACAAGACTCAAGTCAACGGGCAACCATTCGTTGGGCAACAAATCAGCCCTGTGAATCAACTGGCCTCAGTTTGTATGGGCAGCTTTTGGCTAGTGTTCATTATTTATGCTGGCTCAAACCTCAAACCTGCTAGTTTGTCACACACCATGCAACCACTAAAGACAAATTTGTATTTATTTATTCAACCATCTGGAAGGAACCTGGACCCGAGGTTAAAAAGAAGGCATAGCAAAAGGGATTAAACTCTACCTTGTTTACCCCTGTGTCAGAATTGCTTTTGTCATAGGAAAAGTTTGGAACTTTTATGAATTTTCATTTTTTGTTTCATGTTGTCCTCTATAGAATGGAAAACATTCCCCTACTAGAAACTTACAGAGAGCAATAAAATTAATAGTAAAGAACAAACTACATCTATGATACAAACTCAAAAAGACATGCATCAATATTAATTCACTAGAGATGTGTTATCGTTCTGAAGATTTCAGCCTATTTCACCTGTAGTTTTTAAGGCCTACACAACAGGATTGTGCACATTGTAGCTGTGAAGAATTATATTTCACAAAATGCGTATAAGTACTTTTTTTACATAAGAACAAAATACTGTATTTGACATCAGTGTTACCATACTTGTGTGAACTCTTTAAACAGTGCATTATGCATAAGTAGGAGAGGTGCTGGTCACTCACTCTCCTCCCTTATTGTATTGTATCGTATATTTGTCATCATAGTTATAATGTATACTTTCATTTCTCATGATCTAGGGCTTTTTAATGTGCTTCACAATGTCTTTATAACATATTTGATGGTGCCATGCAGCTGTTTTCCTCATTCAAAGTGTGATTATGCTGTCTGTGGTAATAAATGTTTATGATTTTAGCAAAACCTGCTGTATTAAAAGTGTCATAATGGTAACCATTTCCCCTATCCTTTAACTATAACTCATTATTAAGCTGCATAATGGGATTATACTAAATGGATCCCAATCCATAGTGGCAATGCCCGGTGCTTCTTCCAATTCATACAACAGTAACACCTACAGCTGTGGAAGTGCCCATTTCTAAAATGTAACTGAGGAAATTGGAGAATTAAAAAACAGTTCATTGCTTGGAGAACAGAACACACTATATACTGATGATAGTTGAAGTTGGACCGTGGTAGAATATGGCGGTAATTAGTTTTTGCAAGCAGCATATTAAAAATGTTGCCCCATAGGCTCCACACAGCCATAGGTTTATACAGTGGACTATAAACAAAACAGAGATTTTGCATAGAGATCTCACACACATGCAGTTGACTTTTTCTTACTTCAAACGCCATAAAACGTATGGTCATTCAGAGCCTTTTCGACAGTTATGTGGATCATTGGTGCAGAAATGTGTTTCTCTGATGTGTTTTTGCTAGATTTTGAACGACAAGCAATATCTAAGGGACAAGCATAGTTTGTGTATGGGGTACTGTTGAAAGGACTATTGAAATAGACAATGACTGGGCACAATTTACGAAATAAAAGGTCTGGATATCTTCCTAAGACAAATGTGTCTGCTATGTTTTAGTTATTTTTAGCTTTCAGTCTTTATCCAACTCTTAAAACAAAGATTATAAAAAGGTTATATAAAATCAAGTCTAAATATGGGATTTCATCCAGTAATAATTAATTGATTGCACTAGGATTTGCATGTTAATCCAGTTTATAATTTGTTTTCACACTGTTACCAATGCTGTTAGAATCTGTTTGATGCTAGTTCAATATTACCTTTCCCCAATTTAATCCTGGAAAACAAAAAGCTTTTTTCCCTGTTTGTGCCCTGTCTGTGCACCTTGACAGTGGGTGATGTTTTACCAGAACTTTCTGCTGTAACCCCAATTTAATCCCCAAATGACTTTAATTATCTCACAAGTCATTCTAGAAGGACAATGAGCAACAATGAAAACAGAACATCCATTCATGAGAAATAAACTAATCATCTGTGGAAGAGTATATATTTAAAAAAAAAATTACCAATTATTTGCCCTTTACACTCTCTGAAAGCTCATCAGAAACAGATGTTGGAATATCCCGTCTTTAAAATATCCTCAAAGATGAGTTTTTTTTCCATAGAATATATACAGAATATATCATGTGTTGACAGCTCAGTGGTGGCCTTTGTGTGATTTTTCTCTCATTTATGGTTATGTTATGTTAGATCTGCATACAATAATACAGCTGGTGATTTCAGCATTCAAGATTCTATTATATCTGGAGCTGACAAAAGCTTGTTTACACAGTAATCTCTCCTATAATGAGCTTCAGGCACAGAAGGTGAGGTCATAGTGTAAGTGCACACATGCACACATACAGAATGCAGATGTGTCTTCATGAGTAGGGTGTCTGCTTTAAGTCAGGGCACTTCTCAGCAGGTCCAGTCTGTGAAAACAAACATCCCTTGAGCTTTGAGCTGTGAGCAATTCAGTGATGTAATAACTTTGATCACACAGCGAGGGCAAGGTTTGCTCAAGGGTCAATGGAACACAGAATCCAACCAGTAAATACATTACTCATCTATCTATTTCACACACACAATCGCATACATACACAACAGACACCGGAGGTGAAACATGTCTGTCTCACCCCAAATCTAAACCAGACTAAACTTCCTTTTAGCACTAGTCACTTCCTCTGAGCTGCCACTGCCTAACCCTTCCCACCTGCTTTCTCTTTTCTACAGCAATATGTCATCTTCAGCAAATGTGAGTCGGCCCCTTCGTTATCTGTAGCCAGGAGTAAAATAAATGCTGTTACCTCAAACACATTAAGTGTAATTTCCACACATGTAATTTTGAGCTGACCACACATCCAGCCACTTTCCCCTGATTTTCCGTGTCCAGACTGTGGAAAAAGCTGCAGTGTAGAGGCTTCTGTAACTATGGCACTTGCCAAATACTGAGAATGAGCATGTTCTGGATTTGTCCCCAGATCCCCTCTTAGCTGGATGCAACCAGATTACTTCTACAGGAAGGTGTACATGACGCATCCTAATCAGAAGCTTGAAGCACATCAGCTGGGGCAGGAATTCACTTTCACACTTGGAGGTGCTGAGCCTCCTAACTAGTGCATGTCCCACTTAACACTGCCAAAGTTTCTACAACAGCTGGCCTATAAAATCTTCTGGAAAGGGGCCCAGCTCATCTTCACTGCACATTAAAGTTTATCAAGTCATACAGTATCCCCAATAATGTGATCCAATTTACCACCAGTGGTCATCACTTGATCGCTCTTCCAACCCATTCTCATAGCAAAATGAATAATAGCTACATTGGTCTGCAATGCAAAACACACTAATCTCACAATCACACCTCAAAAATTCTGACACTGCAACTTTTTTCTGGCAGTGAACACAACAGTGGATAACATTCCTTATATATGGATACATTTATACGCAGTTAATGTTAAGGAAAGTCCTTTGGTTCAGTTAAAACATCAATTGAAAACTACAGCACCACACAACAGCAGACACGATGTTCATTTTGTCAGTGTGGAAGTGTTTGTTGATCCCATCCATCCGTCGCAGCCAGAACCTTACTAGTGTCTTTAAGGTCAAAATCATATGCCTTCACTGGCCACTAAATGTTACCTTCCCAATCCACTAGTCTAGTCTAGTTGGTGGCTGTAATTCACCATTTAATTTTTTTGCCAACCTACATAAAACACCAAGAAGAAGAAGAACACAAAGAATGACACTGGGCTGTAATACAAAAATATTGCCATGTCACAATTTTACAAATTACAGACCAACTTAGCCATTATTACATTTTGAAGTGAGACTGGGCTGGCACTTCTCTTTACTGTCCAATATACTGTACATTGTTCAGATCTGATTAAAGATATCATCATTGATGTTTGGCCTGCAGTTATACATGCCCTTGTGAAATACAGTACCTCACTTTGGATTGTTGTTGTGACTAACGCACTCAAAGTTTCTCCTCCTTTGCCATCATGGACATTGATGTCTTCTTATGAAGTCTAAAAATGGATTCCAAGATGGCTGTTCTCTGAACACCTGTTCAACACATAAACAGATAAACAGAGCATCCTCTTGTACTCATGGACAAAAACCACTACATCATACAGCCAGAGACTACCGAGTATTCTCACAATGCTTCGCTCTTCAAATGAAGTGAAAACCCTCCCTATTTAGAAGTCTGGGTCCAAATCAAAACTGCACATGCCCCATCTCCAGAACTCATTCAGGGTCATTTCACTAGGCAATTTGTATAGCTAGGGTTTAGTCCAACAATCCATATGCTTCCACCTATGTCCACTTTGAACAACACTTCCCTGGCTTGTCCCAGGATCCTCCCCAAGATTTGTCTTTTTTGCATCCAGCTTGCTTTCTTGCTTCCCTAAAAAGGGATAAAATAATGTCTTTGCTAGACCACAAAGTAATAGATGTCAGGTTGAATTTATAACTAGTAAAAGTCATTGCAATTGTATTGCGCATGTTGCTATATGTCACCATGTTACCTTATCCTACCTGAAATTTAATTTTACAAATGACCCTCAACTGTATACTTTTGATTGTGTTTCCATAGAAGACGTAGTTACAATCGCTTCCATGGGAGCTCAGTTTCTCCCTGAGGAAAAAAGAAACATTACCTCACCGTCAATATGTTCATGCCAGTGCCTCAGTTTGTCTTGCTGGGCATCCAAATAAAGGAATGACCTATACAAAGACACATACGCACATACATTATTTTTTGTATCTGTTTTTCATGCATTTCTTCCTCTGTTTTTACCTAATTATAAACAGTTGAATGAATATGTTTTTAAAATTTCCTAATCAAGACAGGGCATTACTAAAATTTCTCATTGGATACTAAGACAATAGTTATTTATTTATACCCCATAAATATATGGGGTACAGCCTTCCTACTTGACTCCCTGCTTGATGTATTTATATTTTGGAGGCATTCTGGTTGGAACTGGTGAGCTTTGGTTGTTTTGGTCTCAGAAACGCAACCGACTAAATGAGGATAATAACTGAATCGGCTTTACTTTGTATGCCTTGATCAGCAGTCATACACTGCATTAAGTCCGACTAAATGAGGATAATAACTGAATCAGCTTTACTCTGTATGCCTTGATCAGCACTCATACACTGCATTAAGAAGTCACAAAGCTTAGCTTAGATTAAAGACTGGAAGCAGTGATACACCTGACTTTGTCTAAACTTCAAATACCTCCCAACACCTTTAGAGGTCAATTTACCATAAGTATCCCATCCTTATTCAGTTTCTACAGAGAAAGAAGTGTAAAGTAACACTGGTTTTGACATGATGACAGTTTTTTGAGGAACAACAGCCAAGCACAGTACCTGTGTGCAGCATCACAAAGTTGACATCACAGTAAGCTTGGAAGGTTTACTACCACTATGCCCATTCAAGACAACAGTACGTGTCAAGTGGTGCTATAGCCAGACTACTAAACATTAGTATTATACATAGATAAACTATTATTCAACAGGAAAGAGTTCCAATATGTCACTCCTTGTAAAATCACACATTTGTTTTGTTTTCACATTTTTTCTCTACACACAAGATACAACATATAATTATTCACTTTTAGAGAACTTTTTGATTTAGATAACTTTGGCCAAAGCCAGACTGTTTCCCTCTGCTTGCGGTTTTTATGCTAAAGTAAGCTAACCACATTATGTGACCAATGTTGTTATAGTATCTGTTCATACAAAGAAAGCAAATACTGAAGTAGTATTTCCCAAATAGTCAACTACTCAATAAAAAAAAAAAAAAAAAAAAAAAACACTGTTTGCAAAGGTATGGGTTTTAGCACAAACCCTATTCAGGAATAAGTGGATGGATTCTGCAACCTTCTTTTGGAAGTAATGTTGGATCTTTGCATTCTATTAAAATGCTTGGCATGATAAAACAAATATTCAATATTTATTAAAATGAATGCAAAGTGGCTGGCACTATTATTTGTGTGACCTCTTTTATATTTATATAGGGATATACAGTATCAGGTGGCAGACATTAACATTCCACAGTTAAAAAAAACATTATCTTTAAAGCACCTGCCCTTTCCATTAATAAGCAGAGGAAAAACACCAGTGCTTTGGCTGGATTTATCCACACACACATGCACACACACTTAGGGTCCAGACCTGCACAACTGAACTGACAACAGCAGGCAGAGCCTCAAAAGATGAGACATCCCATAACTTACATCAGTGTCCTGGCAATCCTTGATTTTTCCAGCCAATCATACTTTCAGAATGCTAATGATGTTTTCTGGCCTTCTGCGTTCTGGGAGTCCACATTAAGGAGGATCTGACCTGGGGCATGAATACCTCTGGACTGCTTAAAAAGGCCCAGCAGAGACTGTACTTCCTACGGGTGCTCAGGAAGAACAACATCTCCCAGAGACTGCTGGTGTCCTATCGGTGCTCCATTGAAAGCATCCTTATATACTGTATATGTGTATGGTACAGCAGCAGCACAGTGGCTCAGAGGAAAACGCTCCAGAGGGTCATTAATATGGCTCAGAAGATCATCGGCTGCCCTCTCCTCACTCTGGAAGGACTACACAGTTCCTGCTGCCTCAAAAAAGCTCAGAACATCATTAAGGACACTTCACACCCAGGATGTTCACTCTTTGAACTGTTGCCGTCAGGTAGATGGTTCAGAGCAATCAAATCAAGGACCATAAGGTTCAGGAATAGTTTTTACCCAACAGCAGTTACCACACTCAATGCGGATAAAATATAATATGCCTGTGTGTGTGAGGGGTCTGTTGTTTATTTTGTTTTTTTAATAATTGTGTTTTTATTTATTTTTTTATTTTATTTCATATATTATGTTTTTTTATCGCTGCACCGACTGGAGGTAACTAAAATTTCATTGTTTGTGTTACAAGGATTATCTTATATAAGGATTATTTTATCTTATCTTATCTTATCTTAAATAGAATTAGCAAATAAAGCATGTGAAAATATATTTTCCAAGTTCTGTCCCCATGTTAATTGTTTGTCTTTTGCTACAATCTTTGATTCCCACCCAGGACTATCAAGCTAGAATTTCCTGCTTCAGGCAGATTTACTGAGTTTTCTAAAAAGAAAGATTTACAACACTTCCCAACTGAACCTTTAACAGTATACCAATGTCATCTTAGGATACGCTGGCTGGCGTGCGCTGCTGAACTGAAATGCAGAATCACGCTACTCACATGGTTGGAAGCACAGCCTGTTACACCAGCTAAGAGAAAATACATTTCAGTGTTTTGAAAAATCTGAGCAACTTCAGATTTATATATCTTCCCGGAGGGTGTGACTCTTTTTTCTTTTTATATCAGGGTTCCATATCACTTCTGCTGTTTTGCCACATTCTATAATCTTTTCATTGTATAGTAAATAAAATATTCCTCTATCTAATTCTTTTATCTTGCTAAACCTTCAGCATGAAAGACTATAAGGGCTGTGATTGATAATTGTGTTGGAACTCATTCTAAGATGAAAAATGGCTTTGCTGTATGTCTTGTGGCTCCCAGTAACTCAAGGAGGCCTTTGTTCTGTTAAAGTTGTATCATTCTTGGGGAGGCTTATGCAACTTGATGTGGAATCATGTTGACCTGTTTGCAACTTGGGCAAAAATTCACTATTATGGTATGTCACAAGAATCATGCCTACAGATAATAAGGTCAAAAGGTCAAGATTCTTTACACACCGTTTTCAACTAACCATCACAAGATGGCCAAGCCAGCAACCATGAAAGATGTACTATTCTTTTCCAGAATCAGATTTTTGTTTTAGCTGTCAGCAATCAACCCATTAGAGAAGCATTTAGTTTTTATTGCCCTGGTGTTTAGTCATATCCATAAATGCCATGGCAGCACACAGCATTCACAGTGTTGTGTTTCCTTGTTATTGTCAGATTAGGTGAATTTTCTGTTCCTCTGTCCAGCACACCACCCACATTAAGCATTCATGTCCATGCACAGCAGGATTCCTCAGACTGTTCAGAATGCTGTGTACTGCAGTTCTGCTCTGCTTGCTTTTCTTTAGCACTTGAACACACAAAGTAATAATGTTATGTCTCAGTCCACCACAGACTAAGGTGACCCAAAGGTTCTAAGTTATTTTCATATTTTCAGACACCAGTGCTGTGTTTAAAGTATCATGAACAGTTAGTTGTGCGCCAGTCTCTTCTGCATTCTGAACAACAACTGCGGTTTGGGAGTGAGAGCAGAGAGGATGTGAATGTGTGAGAATGGATCATCCATCTGTCCTTGGCTAACAGTTTTCTAATCACGCCCACATGACATTGCCAATGGGAAAATGCATGCCTTGACATCAATGACTGAGGTACGGCCAAATGTGCAATGTGGTTCAAGAGAGTGATAGATTTTCTGGACAATTTTTTTAAAAAGTTTAATTCCTGTTTATCACAATGTGGGTTCTTATATTTCTAGGCCTGACACTCATTTTGGTTGACATTGTAATCAGCAAGTTGCTGAAATCCCGGACAGAACAAGAAACATGAGCATTTAGATGTTCAGACAGGAAGTTAATATGCCAGCAGTTTAAACAGAATAACTAAACCACTTAATATCGAGGTTTAAAAAAAATCATAATGAGTGCACCAGAAATGTCTGTAATAATCCATCAGTTCAGGAAAAACAGTGTGCACATAACAAAGGCAAGAAGGGTGAACTTTGCAAGAACATCTTGGTTGATGTTTACATGGGTTGTAATTTGGCTGTTCACTTTTATCTTTATGTCTCATCTACCTTGAGCTTTATCTAAGACCTGTCTGACCTGCCATACTGTAACATGACTGTTGTCATCAAGCTTCTCGTTAGCAATGTTTCTTTACTCAGAGGTCAAAGCCACATATGAAGATTGACATTGAGCACGATTTCCCATTTCAAGCTCAACTTGCTCAGATAGTGAAAGAACTACTGGATATACTTAATTTCCAAGCTGTTTTCTATTGAAGTTTCAAACACTGTACATTATGTATGCCTCCTTACATGCTAGGCAGATAAGCAACCAACTTTGCAATTAATATCCTTGGTGGAACAAATCCACACAATGTCACTTTTCATTTACATCTCCAGAGCTGTTTATATCACTCCCTAATATGACAGTCTGTACTGGGTAACCATCTGCTACACACTTTTTTTCATCCTCCAGCTCTCTCTCCATGACTCCATGGCACTTGGCCTGCTGTTTACCAGCTGGTGATGGAACCAGGGCTAATAGGGAGGACATAGGCGACCACCTCAGAGCACCTACCACTCACACATACAAATATACAGTATATGCACATACAGAGGCAGGGCATTTGCAGTAAAAAGGTGATCATTTTAGGGTGATCACACACACACACACACACATATTGTATAAATACACACAGACAGGCACCGTTTGTGCAGGGAGGTTACAGATGACCACCTCGGAGCACCTATCCCTTCACACACCTTTGCACACGCAGTCATGGTTTGTCCAAGCATAATGTTTTTGGTCCTTACAGTGTAACACACATCCCAGTGGGCAAATGCCCTTTGACGTACCATCTGGGAAAACATAGCGAGCTGCATGTGTCATCACCAGTCTGAGCAGCAGGAAACAAGCCTGAGGAGGAGGTGGGGGTCAGAGGGTTGCTTTTCTCTCATGTGGCAGGCTCAGGTTAAAGCAGGTGTTAGGTCCAAAACATACTTCATGCAAGTAGAAAAATGGAGACACTTCAAGCTACGCAAGACTGCCTTCATACCCGTTGTGTTCTTGAGTGTGTCACCAAAAAATTGTAACGCAACACGACATGTGACAACAATCTTTCTGTTTTTGATGAAGCTCTAGCTTAACATGTCTGTATGTATATATTTATTACACTTTATCATCATTCAGACTGGAATGCAGCTGAAAATCCTTGGGCCAAAATTGTAACTGCTTTCAACTCCATAAATACAGCAGTACACATTCTTCCACAGACGGCATGTTTACTTACTCCTGTGGAAATGTTCTGAGCTTCAACTGGTCAATGTCAATCTGCTGCAGATTTTCAAAATAAATTAGTAAATGACAATTAACATAAATTCAGATAAATGTTGGTTTATTAAATTTTGTTTACATTTTGTCAAAATGTAGTCCTGTTCCACATGTAAGATTGAAATAGATTTTGACACCTACTACACATGAATGATTGTGTGGTAGTTTTATAGCCTTCTAGATGATATCAAGAAGTTTTTAGGTATCCAGGCAAGTGCATACAAGAATTGTAGAAAAAGTAGTGGAGTTAGACATAGAAGTGAAAGAAAACATTTAGCTGAAAAGTCTGTGTTTTAGTATCTGCTGGGAAATGTGGCTGGACAGTGAATGATTCTTCCTCAGCACCTACTCTTAAGGTTCCCTTGGACATCAAACCTGCAACAGTAGGGATGAAGACTGTTGAAAGGACTGCCTGTTCAGACCTGTATCACCAAGCACACTGTTCTTTGTGCCTTTTTCACAGTAAATGAAAATTAATGGCTGAATTCAAAAGCAATACATTTCTACAGGTGTGTTCCAGAACGTTATCACTGCTGTATCTGACCATGCCTGTATGATTAAATCAATGACACTGCAGTGTTCACACCTTTTTAAGAGAGACTTTTTCACTAATGATCGAAACACCGACAGGTTTTCTGCCCTTAGGAAATAAACAATTTGATCACTTTCCCTAACCAGCACAAAGTTGCCCTGCCTCAAAGGGCAGGTGTGAATTCACTAAACTGTGCACTATTTACACAGCTCTCCAGCAGTAGGATTTGGCAAAGGGCAGTAATCTAATTTAACTAAACATTTTTATAATAGTAGAGTTACCATTAAAAAAAATAATAATTAAAAGGAGAAAATCAGCACCAGATAAATAAATCATCTAAAAACCTTTTTGGGATTAAATCATTACCAATCCAGCATTGAAAATATACGCTATTTGAAGCAATACATGAAATATTTGGGTGCATCTGCTTTCTCAACGGTATCCCACTGTCTTTCTCTCTGTTGTAGAAACCCTTCTGAGCTTTGTGGATGACATCTTGTCTGGGGCCAGGTCTCCATGTGTGATGTTAGGGAACATCCCCAACCTCCTGTCCTCTTCAATCAGTATGATTGTTCGCTGCCTGGAACCTGACACCACATACATGTAGGTTAAGTTCCTCTCTTCTTTTCTCTCATGAATATGCGAATGCGCATGCACGCAGCAGCCCGGAACCCCTCAGCTCCAAACAAAATTTCGTTGTACGTGTCACAATGTTACAATGACAATAAAATAAACATTCTTCTGCTTCTTCTATCTAACAGAAAATAACCAAAATTCCTAAATTTTTTTTTTTTTTTTTTTTTACAAATTTCTTTTAATATAAAGAGGAAGAACCAAGTACAGTAGCTTTGAAACAAATTAATTCTTAATAAAGACTAAAGTGTATGTATTAAGTGACTATTTTTATTATAGTAATTCTAATAGCATAAGCAGTGTGTGGTGCTTTTTTACATATTGCCTTTTTAAACTAGTAGCAGTTAAGATCAATTTTTGGTCAAGTACTAAGTGCTGAAGTGAAGAATCTGAAATGTTATAATTTTATTTATTTATTATTATTCCATTATTACCTATGGCACAAATGATAATTTAGATTATCACATTTCTGGCTTAAAAACCAGAGTTTAAAGTGTTTAGTTATGTATATGCCTGCAGAACAAAGAAGTTTAGTACATGAGTGATGCTGTGATCAAGATAGTTTTGAGCACAAACAGATACTCACATGCTCAGATGCTCTCATACTTGTCTCACAGTTTGTCAAAGTTTGGGCTAGAGAATGAAAGAAAAGGACCAGACCAGGTAGGCCCACAGAGAGGGAAAGACTATGAGGACCATGACAGAACCTATTCAAGCAGTTTTGGTGTATGTGTGCTGAGTGAATGACTACACATCCTTTTAATCCCAGACTCAGCCAGGCTCCAGCTCTTTGCATCCTGTCTAGCAGCTCATTCATCTCTCCAACCCATGGCTTCAGCTCTTCCTTCATATATTGTGCTGGGAGACATATTTACATTATATTATGTAAGGATAACACAGAAAACATAGTCTGTAGCTGCATCAAAAGTGCAGTCTTTGCACTGAAAGGTTTATTGGAAATGTTTACAGTAAAATTTGTTGTACAACATGTATCAATTTGCTAGTATTACTAAAATATGCATATTTGTGGGGCACTAATCTTTTTAATTTGTAACTGCATTTTGAATGCAACTCTACCTACTGTATCTCCAGGCCACTTATTAAACACAATACATTTTATTCCTTTTCATTAGTTCTCTTCCCTCTGCTACTGTGCCTCATTCTTGCTCCAAGCAGATGCACAATGCATTTTGGCCACTAGGTGATGATATTAATTCAGTGAAACAACCATCAATTAGATCTGTTAAGAGGTACTTATTGTCAGTCAATCACTAGTCAGAGTTCTTTATTGATAATACAGGCTCTCATTTCCAACAACTTAACAGCTGTAGAAAATGCAACAACTGCTAGCTGACATCATGCTGATTTGTCAAACTCCATTGCTGGAGATACAAATCACTGAGTTTGGTTTTGTAGAACATTCTGAATGAAAAGGTTTATCATTTGCAGTTGGTAGTAGAATTAATAAATTTCTCTCTCTCTCTCTTTCTGTTTGCGTGTGTGTGTGTGCAGGTTCCGACTGTGGGCAGTAGACAACACAGGGCGCCGTTCCAGTTCAAGCGAGGTCACCATCAAAACTCCATGTCCAACTGTGGATGATGTCAAAGCACAAGGTGAGGAAAGAAACACAGACTAAAGTCAGAAGGGTGAATCATCTTTCAGTCATGACTGCAGGTGGCTCACACAGGTCCTGTTTTCAACATGGTGCTCATGCTTGAAATAATATTCATAAAAAAGAAAGAACTGTATACATTGTGCCACATTTATGTGCATGGTTTGTGAAAGCGATAGTGTATGGGTTTGTTAAAGAAATACTGTATATTTCTAAAGAAAAATAATGTGAAACTTGTGGGTCCAATTTTCTTAATTCTCTAATATCCAAATATAACATGGCTATAGCCAATTTACTAAATATGACAGACATTTGCTTTGTTGTTGGCAGCTATGATCAAGACCACACCAAACAGATGTTAATAGCCAGGTCACTGAGCAAGTCACGTAGTTATAGACAGAATGCTTTCCTCTCTGGAGTAGGGTTGTTTGTGGACACTGTACTGTATATAATAATCACATGTGTATACTGACTATAAAAATGTGTTGTTCTATATAGTCACATTTTTTAAACGTTCTAAATGTGAAATCTTTGTCACCCTGTGCACCAGTGAAAGGCTTGGAGCAAAGATGTTGTTATGGATTGTGCCACTAATGTGAGTCAGCTAAAATGTTCCAGCCAGTCAAATATGATACTTCTGGGCTTATGCTGTTGATTTTAATGCCTGGAAATACTTGAATAGTGTCAGATGTAATACTTCCACTCTGTGGGTTGGGTTTGTTCAAATTTTATTGCCCAAATTTTAGTAACCAGCCTAGTTTTGACTGCATTTTGAAAGCAACTCTACCTACCTACGTATAATAACACACTCTAAAACACAAAGTGGATTGATATTTTCTTCAAGTGGAGACTGGGTTGTTAGGTTATTAACTTATTATTACTTATATTCCTTTTTAAATATTGCCGCAAAGGTTCTGAATGGCCATACTTTTTACTGCAAAACTAAACTAAACAAAAGATAAGAGTCCATGCACAAGATCTCTTGATAATCTTAACAAATATCAGGGTCTGGTGTTTTGTAATGAGGAAACATGTCCCCCATTGCAGTGGTGTGCTTCCCAGATGTTTCTAATTGGTTCTGAACATCAGTGGTGGTCTATGGCACAAATGAATATACTAATCCAGGACTGACACACTGACAGACATTAATCATGAGTAGAGGCAAATCTTTGTTGGTTTTAGTCTCTGTATAGGGAGTGCTGAAAATGCTGTTAATATAGAAAATGACTGGCCTTATCCTATTTCAATTATTACCTATTTATTGTGTATCTCCAAATTAAGAGCCAGGGAAAGTAAGATGTCAATACAAGATGTTTTTTTCTGGCTACAGGTTTGATTTGCCCTGTTCTGATGAAGAGTGTGTACTGGAGGGACAGGTTCTCCACCTAAGTGAACCACAATAAACCTTAAGTGTCTCCAAAACAGCAGCAAAGTTGTGCCCTGTCCAAACAAAGCTGAGTCACCAGCATTAGATCCTCTTCATTCCTCTTCTCTTGAGCATTGTTTGGTATCAAGTAGTACCAACAAACCAGTTTAGTAAACATAAGTAATCTGTACTGATTACTGATATCCCTCATGCTGATTTTTTTTCCTTTATTTTTCATAGTCTCTGTCATTTGCAGCTGCCATGACACTGCTTGAAGTTAATGTTCCTTATAGTTGTTGACCTCTGATTATTTATATCCTTCCAGAAATAGCAGATAAAATCTATAACCTGTTCAATGGTTACACCAGTGGAAAGGAGCAGCAGACAGCCTATAACACTCTGATGGACCTGGGCGCTCCCACACTGCACCGTGTGCTCTACCACTACAACCAGCGCTACGAGAGCTTTGGGGAATTCACCTGGAGGTGTGAGGATGAGCTAGGACCCAGGTAAACTAATTGTTTAAGACATTTATGCTAGTCAGATTTAAAAAACAAACAAACAAAAAAATGAATATGCCACTGTCTGAAAGTTTTTAAAGCAAAGCAAAGAATGACTGGGGGAGAAGTGTGTGTGATTGGACGTCTTAGAACCTTTTGCTTTAATACTGTTGTAGATACCCCCAGTCATTCTTTGCTTTGCTTTAATACTGTTGTAGATGAGGAAGGAAAATGACTGTGAGACTGTCATGTTATTCAACTTCACTTTGTGTTTCATAAATACCCATGTTTCTGATATGTAACCTAATATTAGGAATATGCATTCCTTCAAGCAAACTGTTCATCAACCTTAGCTTGACGGGCAGTTTATCAGAAGGATCTAACATTATACAAAGCCTTGTAGGTCTGTCCTGAGTCATACTTTTACACAATACCAAAAGCCCGAGCCATTTAAATAATTTGTAGACTGCGTTCACAGTAATCAGTCTTTGAAACTCTAGAGATGTGTGTGGCGTTTATGAGTTGCCTTCCCACTTGTGCAATCTGTCAAACCAAACTTGTACAACTTACACTGATGTCTTTGAACAGCAACATTACAGCCTGGCTGCAAAACTGAAGAAAAGTGGCAACTAGACAAGAGTCTGGGTTGGATCACAGCGTGGTGTGAGCACCACTTTCAAGTGCAATTTGAGCAGATGATCTTTTCACAATTGAAATAGTCGCCAGCAATTTTAAATTTCTTGGAAAACCCAGATAATGTTGTAGTTCATGAAAAATTAAACATACGGCAGATTTGGACTGGCCTTAAATTACAGATATGCTCCTTTGATGATTATCTTACACCCCAAACTAACAGTGATTTATAGACCTCAGTCAAAGTCTAAATACTTGTAGAAGACTTGTGACATGCAACAGGTGTGCTGATCAATGGATAATTCATATAAGTAACACTACCTGTTGAATTAAAGGATAAGTACACACTGTACTTTATTTTGAGTCAGTTCCATACACACTGGCCTGCCAACAGAAATGCATATCCCATATAATATGAATACAATAAAGCTGTACTGATCTGTGCACCTTTCAGCAGATTAATACACAGTGCATTTGGTTCACTAGTTAGTAAGCAATTTGCTTCTCAGTTCATTGTAGCCAACAACATATAACATATGGCAAAATGCTTGTGCTCAGTGTTCTTTTTTTTTACCTTTATTTGTTCAGTGTAGGTCCACCTCTCTTTCATTCAGAGACAGCATGTTCACATTCACACAGTCACACATGCACACCTGGAAGTTGCCCAGTACAACCACAGGCTGACCTGTGGCCACTGAGCAGCTCCAAAAGAGAGTATAAGAATACAGCGTCTGTCAAAAACCTTTAATTTATGACCCTAGGATGACTCGTCGCACCAGTTAAATATTTCGCTTGTGTTTAGTTTCAACGATGTTCATCACCAATAGTTTAGTTGGATAAAAGGAATAATTCTTTTTAAAATAGGTGAAGCTCTCACATCACAGGCAGCACTGTTTCAAGGTAGGGTAAGGCTTTATTGATCCTACAGTGGGGGAATTCCTGTGTTCCAGTAGCAATAGCGAGCAAACAACAAAACACCACAGGAACAACTAACACCATAAGGACCTCTGAGAAGCAAATCAAAGATACCTAAAAAACAAGGCAAAACATAGCACTTGGGAGAAATCAAGAATATTACTCCCACAATTAATTCCACAATGTCATTGTCTGCAACAATCCCTTTGTGTCTTAACATTGTAGTGCCTTTATTCCAAATTCAAGATTCAAAGTGTTTATTTTCATATGCAGAGTATGGAAACGTGTTTCCCTGCACAATGAAATTTTTACTTTGCTGTCCACACTGAATGCCAAACAACACAAGTAAAATATAAAGTAGATAAACAGTGTCATAAAGATCTAAAGGCACTTCAACCAGCGAGTGAAAAGAAATACAATAAAAAGTATATAAAAAATATAATGAGAACACAATTAGAGATAACATATAATACACTGAAGCTGTATCTGCAGTAGTCAGCAGTGGGTGTGCAATTATCCAGTTTCCAACCGTAAAGTATGGTGGAGGAAATATCATGATTTGGGCCTGCTTTGCTGCATCAGGGCCTGGCCAGCTTGCAATCATTGAGGGGAAGATGAATTCCCAAGTGTATCAAAAACTTTTTCAGGATAATGTGAGAATGTCTGTACATCAGCTGAAACTCTGTAGAAGTTCGGTGATGAAACAGGACAATGACCCAAAACACCGGAGCAAGTCCACAACAGAATGGCTTCGGAAATACAAAATCCACCTTTTGGCATGGCCAAGTCAGAGCCCAGACCTTAACCCAATAAAGATGCTGCAGCAATACTAATACTAATACTAATACTAATACTAATACTAATGGCGGCTGTGGCTCAAGAGGTAGAGCGGGTCGTGTCCTAACCGGAGGATTAGCGGTTCGATTCCCGGCCTGTCCAGTCAACATGTCGAAGTGTCCTTGAGCAAGACACTGAACCCCCAGTTGCTCCCGGTGATGTCACCGGTGTGTGAATGTGTGAGTGTTTGGGAGTGCGAATGGGTGAATGGCCAAATAGTGTGAAAGCGCTTTGAGTGTGCTGTAAAGCATAGAAAGGCGCTATACAAATATAAGACCAATATAAGACCATAAGACCCAGCAGGCTGTCTGTGGAGCTGATGATGCTGGTGGTGGCCCTATAGTCTGCGATGTGCTGCAGGCCTTGCCACATCTGTCCGGAGTCAGCAGTAGAATAGAAGCCATTCAGCTTCTCTCTGTACTGCCTCTTGACCGCTGTGATGGCTTTCCTCAGTCCATACTTCACAGCTTTGTACTCCATCCCATTGCCTGATCTAAATGCAAAAGAGCGAGCACACAGCATGTGGCGTACCTGACTGTTTATCCAGGGCTTCTGGTTGGGAAACCTCCTGACTTGTATGCTGGGCACAATGTTGTCAATACAGGTATTAACGCACCCAGTGAGGTGTAGCATCTGTCTCGCTGCCCATTTGTACACTAAAGTCACATGATTAGTAATATAAAAACTCTTTGATGTATGAAACCAAAATATAAAAACAGTGTGGTGAGTCATCCCAGGGTCCTAAATTATCGGTTTTGACAGGAGCAGTATCCTTATACTCTCTTTGCTCAACAGATGCACCTTGATCATGGTGTTTATGCAGTGGGGTGGGGGGTGTTGCTGCGCTGTTATCTGTCTCATCCAGATTTTATCCTGCTGGTCCAGAAATTGAACCTGAAACTGTCCAGTCACAAGCTCGCTCCTCTAATCTTTAGGCCACCACTGCCTACATTACACATCTCAGCTATTGTACCCGGACCCTGCCTTATATTTAATGTGTGCTACACCAGTTGTTAACTAATGTGGCACTACTCAACGTGATCAGTACTGTCATACTTTCTTAAGTGCATAAGTGGGAAGAAATCACGAGAAAAGAAACAAGAAAGAAAACGTGGCAAGAAAGAGATGTAATGCTAAGCTGCAACAATAGCTGACTGTTTTGGAACTGTCACCTTATGCACTATCACAATTGAACCTGCAATAAGTGAATTTAATGAGCACGATAACCTGTCAATTCAGCATAAAGTTTGTCTTTTGAGAAGCATCTACATGGTCACACCCTTCAGAAAAAGGCTGAAGCATAACAAAATGTGTAAAACTTGAAAGAGTCTGAATACTTCCTGTACTGACAGATTTTACTATACTGATTTTATGATCCTCATGCAGGGTTAAAAACATTGCATTACTGACGCAGCACCACAGACTGGGCACTGCAAATACAATATGCATGACATTTTGAATGCCTACATGTATGTATATACGTATTTACTGCCTCCTTAACAAATACTTTTTAACAGTAACTCAGTAAATCAGACTTAGTAACCAAGTTTACTTCTTGCCCTGATAGCTTTGTAGTATTTCCCTAGGTGGATGTCACTTCAGATTGACACAATGTCAGTAGCAGTCACTGAGAAAATATTGGAAAATTGCCATAAGTTTATGCTCAAGAAATTTGTGGTAAATGTAACCCTCCCCATAGACAAATGCACAAGAAGAGGGTTTGACATTTATTACATGATGAAGAGTTTGGTGCAACTGAGAGCCTTGATTTTGCCCCATTCACAGGGTGCAGAAAATGAAGCATATAGCAAAATGAAACATGAATTTTAGATATCAAAAACTGTATTTTAACTCATCAGAATGATTAGATCATCAGAAAATTTTAATTGTAGATGTGTCTAATAGGTTTTCCTATAATATGCAATAGGTAATTCACTCTAGTGAGTGAAATGTAATTACAAATACAGTATTTTAAACTGGAGTATGGACTTGTCAGCATTTAATTGCAGGTATCTTCTGACTAATCAGTCTTCAAAATTCTGACATTCTTTCATTTCTAATAAGAAACATGAAAGAGGACTCCATTTTTATTCAAGACTAAACAAAAACTGTGAACATTTTTCAAGAAGGCCATAATTTGTTCCAAATCACCTTTTTTTCTCGCACAATCACAAGCACATCCAACAGTGGCTCATGTGAAATCTCAATGGTATCAGCCCATTCAAAGCTCTGCAGTGTCTGACTCTTGTTTTGATTCTCAAAGGTGGCAGATGTTCTGCTCCCAGCTTCAAAAGTGCTGCTGAGTGTTGTCAATTAGTTATGAGGGAATTTTAATCAAACTGACTGGGAGCTGAAGCTCCATGATATCAACCGGGCTGTTTAGCAACACGGAATCAGGGAGGGCCCCAATTTCCCCCCAAACTACAGATAAGTGCCCATAATACAAAATTGTGGCTTAATGTTCTATAAATGGCGTCATATGTCTAATACAAAATATACTTATAAACAGCAGTCTGGGGTGCACACTTTCACTTTGGCAGGGTAAACTGTTTAGTCAAGGCTCCCTTAATTCTCTATTTCTCTATTACTTTGGGGGTTTCCCCATCCTAAATGATTTGATTGATTGATTGATTGATTTTATTCTTTCAAACATGCAGAACAGAACAAATGAACAAATGGCAACAACACACATAATTACACATATCCAACCAATGCTAATCCAAAATCAGTTTGCTTACACATATTACATGTTTGAATGGAGTAGGAAGAAGTCAGACTTATCCAGTCCTACCCCATGACATCATATTATACAAAAAATAAGAAACATGAAAGAGGACTCCATTTTTATTCAAGACTAAACAAAAACTGTGAACATTTTTCAAGAAGGCCATAATTTGTTCCAAATCACCTTTTTTTTCTCGCACAATCACAAGCACATCCAACAGTGGCTCATGTGAAATCTCAATGGTATCAGCCCATTCAAAGCTCTGCAGTGTCTGACTCTTGTTTTGATTCTCAAAGGTGGCAGATGTTCTGCTCCCAGCTTCAAAAGTGCTGCTGAGTGTTGTCAATTAGTTATGAGGGAATTTTAATCAAACTGACTGGGAGCTGAAGCTCCATGATATCAACCGGGCTGTTTAGCAACACGGAATCAGGGAGGGCCCCAATTTCCCCCCAAACTACAGATAAGTGCCCATAATACAAAATTGTGGCTTAATGTTCTATAAATGGCGTCATATGTCTAATACAAAATATACTTATAAACAGCAGTCTGGGGTGCACACTTTCACTTTGGCAGGGTAAACTGTTTAGTCAAGGCTCCCTTAATTCTCTATTTCTCTATTAGTCCTGTACTGACAGATTTTACTATACTGATTTTATGATCCTCATGCAGGGTTAAAAACATTGTATTACTGACGCAGCACCACAGACTGGGCACTGCAAATACAATATGCATGACATTTTGAATGCCTACATGTATGTATATACGTATTTACTGCCTCCTTAACAAATACTTTTTAACAGTAACTCAGTAAATCAGACTTAGTAACCAAGTTTACTTCTTGCCCTGATAGCTTTGTAGTATTTCCCTAGGTGGATGTCACTTCAGATTGACACAATGTCAGTAGCAGTCACTGAGAAAATATTGGAAAATTGCCATAAGTTTATGCTCAAGAAATTTGTGGTAAATGTAACCCTCCCCATAGACAAATGCACAAGAAGAGGGTTTGACATTTATTACATGATGAAGAGTTTGGTGCAACTGAGAGCCTTGATTTTGCCCCATTCACAGGGTGCAGAAAATGAAGCATATAGCAAAATGAAACATGAATTTTAGATATCAAAAACTGTATTTTAACTCATCAGAATGATTAGATCATCAGAAAATTTTAATTGTAGATGTGTCTAATAGGTTTTCCTATAATATGCAATAGGTAATTCACTCTAGTGAGTGAAATGTAATTACAAATACAGTATTTTAAACTGGAGTATGGACTTGTCAGCATTTAATTGCAGGTATCTTTTGACTAATCAGTCTTCAAAATTCTGACATTCTTTCATTTCTAATAAGAAATAAGAAACATGAAAGAGGACTCCATTTTTATTCAAGACTAAACAAAAACTGTGAACATTTTTCAAGAAGGCCATAATTTGTTCCAAATCACCTTTTTTTTCTCGCACAATCACAAGCACATCCAACAGTGGCTCATATGAAATCTCAATGGTATCAGCCTATTCAAAGCTCTGCAGTGTCTGACTCTTGTTTTGATTCTCAAAGGTGGCAGATGTTCTGCTCCCAGCTTCAAAAGTGCTGCTGAGTGTTGTCAATTAGTTATGAGGGAATTTTAATCAAACTGACTGGGAGCTGAAGCTCCATGATATCAACCGGGCTGTTTAGCAACACGGAATCAGGGAGGGCCCCAATTTCCCCCCAAACTACAGATAAGTGCCCATAATACAAAATTGTGGCTTAATGTTCTATAAATGGCGTCATATGTCTAATACAAAATATACTTATAAACAGCAGCCTGGGGTGCACACTTTCACTTTGGCAGGGTAAACTGTTTAGTCAAGGCTCCCTTAATTCTCTATTTCTCTATTACTTTGGGGGTTTCCCCATCCTAAATGAAAGGTTGTTTTTACTAGGGACCATGCTGTAAAGAGCTGATGCACTTGATGATGAAGAGTTTGGTGCAACTGAGAGCCTTGATTTTGCCCCATTCACAGGGTGCAGAAAATGAAGCATATAGCAAAATGAAACATGAATTTTAGATATCAAAAACTGTATTTTAACTCATCAGAATGATTAGATCATCAGAAAATTTTAATTGTAGATGTGTCTAATAGGTTTTCCTATAATATGCAATAGGTAATTCACTCTAGTGAGTGAAATGTAATTACAAATACAGTATTTTAAACTGGAGTATGGACTTGTCAGCATTTAATTGCAGGTATCTTCTGACTAATCAGTCTTCAAAATTCTGACATTCTTTCATTTCTAATAAGAAACATGAAAGAGGACTCCATTTTTATTCAAGACTAAACAAAAACTGTGAACATTTTTCAAGAAGGCCCCCTGATAGCTTTGTAATATTTTCCTAGTATTTTAATTTGATGTGCATCTTATGGATCCAGTGTGGAATGACTCCTTTGATATAGTGGATTTATATCTGCAGTGTGAGACGTGCATAAGATGCATGCAGAAAGCACTTCTAAAAACTCTTCCAATGTGTTTTCCCAGTTAGCCAGAAGCCAATAGAACTACATAATCTACAAAAAATCTGAGCAATTGATTCTGAGGTCAGAGAGGCCATGTCAAATAATTAGATAATTGGCAGGCAAAATTATTAAGCAGTGAAGGTCTGAATCTTTAAAGTCAGATTATCAGCAATAAGAAAGATAGAAAGCTGACAGTGATTATTTCTAACTGCATATTTTCATATGTATTCTGAGGTTTTGTCTTTTATGCTTAAGAACTTATTTTTCACCCCGTTTGGGACTGAGCGGTATAGAAGAACTTATTTTTCTTTTGATTTTAAGTCCTTGGTCTTCATAACAGTCCCTCTCTAAGTGTGTTTTGTTGGTGGTTTATTCTTAAATCCTTGGCCACCTGAGCGAAAATATCCATTTCTTAGCCAAACAGAGATCTGTGGTACCACAAACAGTAAACACCATAACAGACACAAACTTACAGTACACACAATTATGGACCACATATTGTACATTTACAGACCCCAAACAGGCACACACAGTTTTGTCTTTCTACATCAGCTGAACTTATTATTCAATATAAGTAACCAAATGAATTAACAAATATAGTTTGTTTTTCTTGTGGTAGCATATATTCAAATCCGCTCTTTTTAGACACATATTGAATGCCACTGATGAGATTGGTTGGCACCTACACAAGGACATTTTTGTTGTCATTTTTAAGCAACATTGCCTGATGTTTTAACTCAAACCATAAACTCACCAAAAGGCTGTCTCGCTAAGCCCTGGCACTACTTCTTCTGAGGGCCAGATTTAGTCATCGCAAGGGGATTGGCCATCATTAAAGGCACACTGCTTGGCTGTTGACTTAGAAATGCTAGATGCTTTGGCTGGGCAGAAAGAAAATCCTCAACCCCGGCCATTTCAGTTCTTACCATGTGCTTGGTTGGACCCAGTGCCCTTTGATTTTTTTCAATTTTCTTTTTGTTTTTGCATGACAGTCTCTTTATAGAAGCGTTTTTGTGATAAGAAGTATTGTTATGGTTAGAATTTTTCTTAGGAAATCATAATCATAATCACAACAGACTATTTACTTTGCTCTCTGACTTTTTATACTTGAGACAAGGACAAAAAATGAATATAAAGTGGAAGTGCCTTTCAGCTGCTTATCCAGCAGTGATTTATTGGTGTCTGTGATGCTGAATAGTGAACAGAAACATATAAATATTTACATACTCTGATATAAATTTCCAATAAAAATATCCCCTTGTCAATATCATTATATATTGTTGTGAGTTTATTTAATAATTGAAGGGCCATCACTGCATCTCCTCCCAAGGAGAGATGCAGGCTACTGCTTTGACTGCTTACCATCACATTAAACAATAGTAATTAGCTCACTGTTTTGTACTGTAAAATACTGTACTGTGTTTATGTACTGATAAATAATCATTTGATTGCACAACTGAGATAGAAAGGATTTAATGATTTTTAAAAGTGGAATAGTACAGTGGTATTGGAAATGTGCAGATTAAAAGTACAAATGCCTTTACTTTTGTGGCAAATTTTGCTCTGTGCTTTTAAAATATGAGAGCAGAGGAATAAGTACATTCACATAGTTTTGTGTAATGAGACAGAAGCTGTCACATTAATAACTACATGTTGCATATTCTAGCCCTGTGTGTGAACACATGTTTTGAATAACCACTTGGATAACTTCTGGATGCTAGTGTTGTTGTGTCAACCATGGATAACCATGTTATCCATACACACTCAAAACAAATATGAACACATTCAATCACAGTAGGATGACCAGCTGATCCCAGCTATTTGTGCCTGGTAACAGTGCTGTATAAACAGACTGCTGTAGAAGAAAGTCTGCCATGTTCCTCCTGCTGTCACAGTCCTTCACTCTGTATGTTATATTAGAAAACCGGTCAAATGTTTAGCAAAACATACGTGTGTGGGGATCACGTCAATTTACACAACACCCACACATAGCCACTTCTGCTGCAGACAGGAAGTTGATAGGCAAGGATTCTGAGCACTCCCTTGTTGCTGCAATGCATGAGGTCAGTGCAGTTGCTGAGCTTGTATTATTTGTGTGCCTGCCTTATGTTGGCACACTACTCTGACAGATGGTGATATCCTTTTACCTTGGCAGTGCTGGTTCTATGTCTAGTGGACCTGTCTTGAGCTGACTCATACCTTGACAGACTGTTGGTGTTTTTGCCTTCAAGATCTTTTTTTAGCCTTGTTCACTCTATACATAATAATAATAATAATAATAATCTTTATTTGTACCGCACTTTCCAACTCAAGAGCACAAAGTGCACACACACTAATATATTAAAACTAGTTAAGAAATAAATTATTAAAGGTGACGAAAATCAGTGAACACGCTAAACATTAAAAGCTTGTTTGAAAAGATGCGTTTTTAACGCTGACTTAAACGCTGCCGGCTCAGTTATCGAGCGTATACCTAAAGGCAGGGAATTCCACAGCCTAGGGCCATGCACGGCACAGGCATGACCTCCCCATTTTTTGTAGTGTGCAGGGGGAAGGAGAAGAGCAAGGTCGCAGGGTTCTGCGAGGGACATATCTAGCCAAGAGGTCGGACAGGTACGGAGGGGCAAGGCTTTAAAAACATAAAGCAAAACCTTAAAATCTACACTCCATTTAACGGGCAGCCAAGGAAGGGATAGCAGAACCGGAGTGATATGGGCATGCCGACGAGTGTTTGTCAGCAGACGGGCAGCCTTGTTCTGAACAAGCTGGAGCCTGGAGAGTGATGACTGGGATAACTCGGAGTACAGGGCATTACAATAGTCAAGCCGGGAACTCACAAACGCATGAATGGTTTTCTCTAAGTCACTATGAGAGAGAAATGGCTTTACCCTTGCCAGCAGTTTTAGCTGGCAGAAGCTGGATTTAACCACTGACTTGATCTGCTTATCAAAGTTGAAATTGATGTCAAAAATTACCCCCAGATTTTTTACCGCAGTAGAGAGCGGTGGGGGGCATATGTGCCAAGATCAACTGCACTTCCATCCAACTGGGGGCTGATAACAATAAATTCAGATTTGCCTTCATTTAAGTAAATGAAATTCTGACTAAGCCAAGTTTTGACATCCTGTAGACAGTTTAGTAATGCACCAAACGAACCTGACTCCGGTTGAACCAGCAGCATATAGATTTGAATATCATCAGCATAAAAATGGAAGGGAACGTTGTGCCTGGATATAATGGCGGCAAGCAGTGACAGATACAAGGAAAATATCAAAGGGGCCAGAATGGAGCCTTGCGGGACACCTGAAGTCAGGGAAGCTGCGCCGTCAAAATGGTCACCAATCATAACCGAATAGGTTCTATCGGTAAGATAGGACTCAAACCACCTTAGCACCTCCCCTCCCAGGCCGAAAAGGTGCTGGAGTTTTAAGAGTAAAATCGAGTGGTCCACTGTGTCAAAGGCCTGCAGATAAGTCTAACAAGGCTAAAATGACTGGGCGTCCGGCATCCAGGGCTAATGCAACATCATTATGTACCTTGAGTAAAGCAGACTCAGTGCTGTGTCGAGCCCTGAACCCAGATTGAAATTTGTCACCCAAGTCTAAAGATTTTAAGTGAGTTTGCAACTGAGTAAGCACCAACTTCTCCATAACTTTAGCAAGGAAAGGCAATAGGGATATTGGCTGAAAATTTCCTAATGCCGTAGCATCAAGGTTGGGCTTTTTAAGCAATGGTCTAACAACCGCATGCTTAAGGGGCGGAGGAACCGAACCAGAACTCAAGCTGGAGTTAACAAAGTTGACCAGTCCAGGGCCAATAAAATCAATAACCTCTTTAAAAATCTTCCCTGGTAGGGGATCAAGTGGAGAAACAGCGGGTTTGAGCTGAAGCACGCATACTCTGATTTAACCTAGTCACATTTGTGTATGTATGTGTATATTTCGTGTACTATATATTAGGGCTGCCCAATTTAACACGAAAATAATGTGTTAACAAATTCTTTTTAATGCCACTAATTTTTTTGACGCTCGATTAATGCACATACATTCTGTGATTATGGCCCTCAGGCTTCCCTGTACTTTGGGAAATCAGGAAGTGGTAACATTGTGGATGACAAGCAGAAACAAACTTCCTTGAGCAGAAATGGAAAAAGAAAAGGGTTTTCTGAATGACAAGTTCATCTGCAAAGCCCTACCAGATGGTTCTCTCAACAACACCAAAGTTATTTGCATTTACTGTCTGTGGGAACTGAGTTACCACCGGAGTACATCAGACCACCAGAGTACATTGAGTCTTGCTGGCCAAGCACACGAATGATGCAGGGAGGCATACTCCCCCTCGCCAAAGGCAGACCATGTTTGCAACTGTTATTAGTAAATCAGTTAGATAATTGTTAGACATTAATGTGTTGAATCAGAGGTGTTAGTAATGCAGTTTAGTAAGATTTAAAGTCTGCTGTAGTCTGTTTTGTTTCAAAGTTATGACTAGGTAGAAACGCAGCTGCTCCAAGCATGTGGAGCACTAGATAAGAGATGGAGTCTTCGGATTGACTTTGTCTGGGGATTTTTTTTTGTAATCTTTCAGGGTAAGGGGTTAGCCTAAACCTTATAAATGTATTAGGATCTCTGACGAACTACTCAAAAATACCTAAAGCAGGGCAATGTACAATATTTGAGAGAGATCAGGAACAAGATATTACACATGAGCCTATTTACAATGCATTTCACACCCAGGAGCTGAATATTGCACCTCATTTGACTATTACATAGTCCCTCATACTGTCACCTAGCTTATCACTGCACTTCGTTCCGCCACCTCCTCGATGGAATCCAGAGGGCAGCCCAGGACAGAACCAGCTTTCTTGACCAGCTTGTTTAGTCTCTTTCTGTCCCTGTTCGTGCTACCTCCTGCCCAACCCACAACAGCGTAAAAAACAGCAGATGCCCCTACAGTATCATAAAGTGTCCAAAGGAGTGCCCCCCGCACACCAAAGGACCTCAGTCTCCTCAACAAGTGGAGGCGGCTCTGGCCCTTCCTGTACAGGTCATCTGTGTTGTTGGTCCAATCCAGCTTATTGTTGAGGTGGACACCCAGGTATTTAAAGGTGTCCACAATCTCAATATCTGAGCCCTGAAAGCTCACCGGAGTGAGTACTGGTGATTTCCGGGGGTCAATCTTAATCTCTTTTGTCTTGCTGGTGTTGAGGACCAGGTGATTTTTTCTCACACCACTCCATAAAGTCAGTAACAACCCCTCGTATTCACCCTCGCCCCCCCCCAGATACACATCCAACAATAGCGGTGTCGTCTGAGAACTTTTGTAGATGACACTAGTGGAAGTCCGATGTGTAGAGGGTGAACAGAAAGGGGGAAAGCACCGTCCCCTGGGGTGCCCCTGTGCTGCAGACCACCACGTCCGGCAGCCTTACGAACTGAGGTTTGTTTGTGAGGTAGTTAATAGTCCATGCAGACAGGTGTTGGTCCACACCTGCCCCCTCCAACTTCCCCCTCAGCAGTGATGGCTGGATTGTGTTGAAAGCACTGGAGAAGTCAAAGAACATGACCCTCACAATACTTCTGTGGGACTCCAGGTGAGATAGGGCTCGATGCAGCATGTAGATAATAGCGCTGTCTACCCCGATGCCAGGTCGATATGCAAACTGCAGCGGGTCCAGCACTGAGCTCACTTGGGCACGGAGGTGGCCGAGGACAAGCCTCTCCATGGTCTTTACCAGGTGGGAGGTCAGGGCAATGGGTCTGTAATGGTTTGGCTCCTTGGGATGAGTTATTTTAGGAACTGGGACCACATAGGATGTCTTCCACAGAACCGGAACTCTCTCCAGGCTAAGACTCAGATTAAACATATACAGGACCACTTCACTGAGCTGGTCTGCACACTCCCTGAGGACCCTGGGGCTGATGTGATCAGGGCCTGTGGCCTTCCTGACCTTAATCCTCCTTAACTCCCTCCTCACCTGGTCCACCGTGAGGCTGAGGGGGCTGGTGGGCGGTGACTGTTCAGGAGCTGTGGGCTGTTGAGAACCCCTCATAACAGTGGGAGGAGGGGCAAGGTCTGGCTGAGGTGTGAGCAGCTGCAGCTGCGAGGAGACAACTGACATGGAGAGGTGAGACGGGGGGGAGGGGGGACTGGGTAGAGCTAAATCTGTTAAAAAACAGATTCAGTTCATTTGCCCAGGCCTGGTCTCCTGCGGCCTGGTGACCATCCCTGCTACCATCTCCATGACCCAAGATGTGTTTCAGTCTTTTCCACACCTTGTGTACATTGTTTTTTTCCATGCTCTGCTCCAGCTTCTTCCTGTAGCTAGCCTTGCACCTCCGGATCATGTACTTTAGTTCCCACTGCACCCTGCTCAGCTCCTCCTTGTCCCCTGATAAGAAAAAACTCTTCTTGATTTCACCTGCATCTCAATTACCCACACCTAAATAGCAGCTTCCCACCCTGTGGAACTAATATTCATAACTAATTTTTTTTTAAATAAATTTTGTTATGAAACTTAACTAGTAACTAAAGTTATAAAATAAATGTAATGAAGTAAAAAGTACAATATTTTCTTCAAAAGTGTAGTGAAGTCAAAGTATGAAGTAACACAAAATTAAACTACTCAAGTAAAGTACAGATACCTTAAGTACTGTACAAAAGTACAGTACTTAAGTAAATGTACTTAGTTACTTTCCACCAATTTCTAAAATGGATAAAAAAGTATGATTAATTTGCAATTAATCACAAGTTAACTATGGACAATCATGCAATTAATCGCAATTAAATATTTTAGTTGATTGACAGCCCTAACATATACAGTATACAGTATAAATGTGTGTGTATAGGTGTGTGTACTAGAGTACTACATTATGTTCTGTCATTGTACTGTATATGTACATGCATGTGCATATGCAAATACAGTGTATGTATGTATGTACAGTATGTATGTATGTATATCCATCCATTCATCTATCATCTATACCACTTATCCTGTAGAAGGTCAGGGATGGGGGCTGTAGCCAACATTCCAGTTGATACTGGCGAGAGATGGAGTACACTGGAGACAGTTTGCGAGTCCATCACATCACTGGCATATATGTGTATGGATGTACTGTATATAGTGCATTTGAATACAATTGGTCTGTTGTTATTTCTCTGTTGTAATTGCAGACTCCTTTGTTTTATGTTTTGACTGTCAGTTCAGAAATTTGATCCTCTTGGTTTGTTTGTTCCATTATTTTGGTTAGTAAAACTCCCAAAATATGAATAATGACAATATCCCCTAATTAGCAAAATGGTCAGTGTGCATCTATAAAAAAATTTAAAAATGA
Source organism: Monopterus albus (assembly GCF_001952655.1). Lineage (NCBI taxonomy): Eukaryota > Metazoa > Chordata > Actinopteri > Synbranchiformes > Synbranchidae > Monopterus > Monopterus albus. The sequence goes on along the minus strand of NW_018128013.1, from coordinate 1,722,207 downwards.
AAAAAGCATTTTCTTTGTTTTATGTTGTATGATAACTAAAGTATGATAAACATTTTTATGGTTACACTCAAAGCACAAATGTTTGGGACAGACAGGATCTGTTTATGGTTTTATTTTATTTGTTTTGTTTAACTAAAACCACAAACTTTCACTTAACTAAAGCATTTTAGTTTTCTAAACTTACACAGGATGTGATCTCCAGTTTCCAGCTGTGAACACAAACATCCACCTCGCCCCTCCCTATGACTTCTGTGTGGTACAGGACCATAATACTTTCTGGACTGGAAAAATGTTGCAAGTTAATATAATCAGGCAGTATGCTACCTCCAAAGCACATTTGAAAGAATCATTTAGTAGAATATAAACATAATCTTTGGGAGACAGTGCTGGATATTCTGTAGCTCATCAATCTGTGAATAGATTGATGAGCTTTTCTCTGTGTTAGATGTCTTTAAAGGTCCAATAAGTTATATATATGCAAGGTTTCTGATGTAATGAAAGTGGTCTTATTTGCTGATGACACTACCATATGGGCATCCAGGGAAAACCTACAGCAACTCTCTGGGCAGGTTTCACAGGAACTTGAGAAGATAAAGAAATGGTGTGATAGTAATATTCTATCTCTGAATCTGGATAAAACTAAATTTATGGTAAATTTATGGTATTTGGGAAGCGTAGGCTAGATAATGAACTTCAATAGAAAAGTATATGAAATTAAATTTCTAGGTGTCATAGTTGATGACAAATTCACCTGGAAATCTCATATCAGATATGTTCAGCACAAAATAGCAAAGAATATATCGATATTGGCAAGGGTTGGCAAAGGTATGAATGACTCTCTGGAATCCATTCAGGGCTTCACACACTCAACCAGACCAGAAAGGCACAGCCTGACTGAGCTGACAAGCTAGTAGAAACGAGACCGCTCAGCCACTGGATCTGCTCAATGCTACACAATGGAAAAGACACAGACACACATCTGGTTTCTCCAAAGCATGATATTCAGCATAAAATAGCAAAAAACATATCAATATTGGCGAGGGTCAGACATATTTTGGACGGGAAAGCACTACGCATTTTGTATTCTTCATTGATTTTACCATACTTAGAGTATGGTGTTGAAAACTGGGGAAACACATACAAAAGCTCACTTCAACCATTGTATATATTACAAAAAAAGAGC
>NW_018128013.1:1713451-1720272 GCF_001952655.1 Monopterus albus | reverse complement strand
AAGATAATTATTTAAGAATGTAATTATGTAAGAATGTTAACACTCTTATAATTTTTTAGTATATTACTTGTGTGGTGTAGAAGAGAATTATCTATGTAGAGATACTGCTTGCAAACCAATGATGGTAAGATGATGTCATGGGGTAGGACTGGATAAGTCTGACTTCTTCCTACTCCATTCAAGCATGTACTAGGTATAAGCAAATTGATAATGGATTAGCATTTGTTGGATATGTGTAAAATTATGTGTGTTGATATATCGACTGTCTTTACATGCTTGAAAGAATAAAATCAATCAATCAAAGTTATTTGTTCCCAGATTCAACCAAGTCTCATCAGGCTTGGTTGGTTCCACTTTTATTGCTGTCTTAGTAAATCTAATGCCCAGCTGGATCCAAGAGGATTTGTTATGAACTCTCAAACGATACATCACAACCATCCTGTAGGCATTATTTTGTTTGAGTCTATGTAGTGACGTGCAGGAAAGAGCTGCCTATATCTGCTTTTTAATTGGTGACATCATGCCAGTATCCCTGTCACTCTCTGTTTTGGGGTCTTTTGGCTCTGTATTGTGGATCATGCTTTATTATTCACAAGTCTATACAGACAGGGTCTGAGTGTCCTCACTGCCCTTACAGGTCTGTTATTTTTCAAAATTAATTCATTCACATTTCCATCAGGTTTTCCACAGGTCATTTACTGGGGGTGGGAGGAAAAAAATGATTCACATAAGAATCACAGTTCATATCTTCTGTGATTCTGTAGCAGTTTTGAAATGCTAATATTTACAGAACAAAAAAGGAACTCAACAGTTTGGTCAGGGTACACACGGTATCAGTCATATTAATCCCCAACCAATAGCCGAGCGGTGGCACTCTGGACCCTAACACTTTGTAATAATTCTTTAGTATATTATACTAAATATTATACTATAATTCTGTTCTATATGTAGTTATTTATATAGCCCATCACCAGCAGACTGACATTAGTTTAGTGGGGAACTGAGTTTATTAATAAACAAGAGCAGCTCAAAGACACACACTGCAGCACCTCAGTCAAACTGGTGAGGCAAAGAAAAGACCTCATTTCTACACGCCTGTGATTTCTCTGGTAGTAAACCACTGTTCTCTACTGCTGCAGATGCAACGTTAACAACAACACAACCAGCGCTCTGCTTTGTTCTTCCCCCTCATCTTTACAGCACACAGGCCAGCTACCAGAAACAACACTTCAAAAGATACTCAGATTGTTTACTGAAGTAAAAGTACCAGCAGCACAGTGTAAAAATACTCTAAGTAAAAGTCCTGCATTCCAAATATAAAGCTACAGAAATGTAATTTAAGGTAGCACTAGCATGAAACTCCAACTCAACCCAGCACTCTCTCCCTCTGCTCCACTATGCTCAACTATGATTTGCTACGCTCTTCAGATATTTGTTGTTATGAAATTATAATAAATGGGAATGAAACACAACTTGCTGATCATGCAGAAATAACTGAAAATCTCTGATTGGTTAGAGAGCTCAATCCTGCTCAAAACCTTTTAGAAGCTACACTAATATCCCCGCACTGCTGTTCAATGAGTCTGGGTCACAGGAGGCTTCAAGTTTTCTTTTTTTTTTATTTAATCAAATTGTTTTTAACTGAAATTACGAATGAATTCTGAAGTGAATCATGACACTAATAATCAAAACTGAATTGTGAGTTCGCCAAAGACTCCCACCCATATCAGTTTATGAATTGGTTCCAAACTTTTGGCCTCGTGTACCTGTAGTGTATGTGAATGTTTGTGGCTTACTGTACTTAGCATGAACCAGCAACCGTCTCTCAATCAGTCTATTGAATCAACTGAAGGAAAAGTAAGTATTAAATACAAGAATGTAGTGTAATTTTGTATTGTTTGGCGCTATTAAAACCCTGTGTTTATGTGTGTGTGCATATGCTTCTGTACTTTTGCATGCAAATGTCAGCCTTTGATGTGACCATATCTGTATGTGTATTTATGTAAATGACATGTATTACATAAGATTGTGCTCATGCACACATACTGTATGCCTGCTTCTATGTGTGCATCAAAATGTCCCTAGGGGCTCCCATGTTGTATCTTTGAGACCATCTTTCCCTTTATATACATGCAAAAGGATTTATGATGACAAAAGTTGCTATGTGGAACAAGTTAAACATTACTCTGCTTTCCTGACAAATGAAAACATAAAAACCACATTTATTTAAAGCCAAAACATATCCCAGTTTCCTCAAACCACAAAAAATTGGGAACAAAAAGAGGTTTCAGAAAAATGATATGAATGACAATATGCTGTAGCAGCACACTACCAGTACCAAAACAAGGGATCTTGTCTGCAGACAGACTGTCCAAGAAGACTGACATCACTTGATGTGTTAATTTTTCCCCTACAGTTTCCAAAGCAAAACATATTGTTGAGGCTGTTGAAGTTGAAGTTCTGTCAACTTGTATTTTCAGAGTATTTGTCCTGCTGAGTACCTATACCATTCAAAATACACTTCGATTCCAAAAACAACTGCATAGCATATGCAGTACACTTAGTAGCCAGGAAGCTGCAGAGAGGATGTTGCTTCTCATGTATCTCTAAATGCAAAAGGTTTTAAAGTCAGAGAAGAATGCCAACAGTAAAATAGAAATATGTTTGACCTTAAATATGATTCAGATTTGAAAGGAATGGTGATATTTTGCAGCATTCAGAATATATTCATTTTCTAGAAATGATATGAACATACCAGGAAAAATGGCAATGTGCTTTATGTTTACAGAATAGAGGTAGATCACAGTGTCTATACTGTATTGTTACAGTGTGTCTCAGTGTCAGTGTGTCTGCCAGTGAACTCAATGTCTCCTCACCGGTCTGTCTCCACTCTGCAGTTTGGCTGTCCACTGCAGTTTTAGGGGGCGTTTAAGTCCAAGCAAAAACTTGGAGATCGAGCTTTGTTTTAGGGCACTGGTGTTAAAATCTCCATACTGAATGATAGATTGACGAGAACAAAATGAACTGAATCCATTATAAGATGAGTCTGAAACATAACAAAATGTGGAAAACTTGAAAGGGCCTGAATACTTTCTGAATGCACTGTATACATAAGGCTGTGACCTTATGTTCAAAGTACATTTTGACCCTGGAAATAGTAGCTGAGATAACAGTCTCTACATAAAGTGAATTTATTAGCTGCTAAAGAGCTTCTGATCATATCACATGACCTTCATTGTCCCTATCTGTTGATGAAGGCCAAGAATGAACTGCATCATGTTTTCTGCAATTTAAGGTAACACTGGTTTCTTTGAAAATCTCTGCAACACAATTTGTCTTCTTTGGTTTTCACATGGATGACTTGGCATTCTGTACACACATGTAGCTGACACTGTCGCCACTGTTACATTTATCTTTGCCATCATTGGTCGTTGTTGTTGTTAGAATCTGGATGTCATTAACTCCATTACTGTTCTTGCCATCTTCGTCCATTTCAGTGTCACATTTGTTTGCATCATGACAATCAGGATCAGACCTGCTTCATGACTCTACCAGATGACTAACCCTGATGCTTAACAGAACATATGGTTTGTTTTTACCTGCACATCTTGCATCCTAAATTGACTTAAATCAAGTGCTTACAGAAGGGAGACAATTCGGCTCCAGGTAGACTCTCATGTTATTTGCTGGAACTATGATGCACTGGAAAATGAAGTCTAGACAATTATATACTATGGATAGGTAACAACAGACAGTAGACAAATGATCTTTTTTTTCACTCTTTCATTAATTTTCTTTAACTGGTGCATACTGACTGTGGGTGCTCTGATGTGTCATCAGTTCATCAGTATAATGTGTTGTGGCTCTGGTCACTGTGGTGCATCCAGTAGACTTGTGGCTTGGCAGAACAGGGACACTGTGCTGTAGAAGTGCTGGTTTGGCTGAAGAATGAGCAGAAGCTCTGTGTGGAATGAATGAAAACTCCACCCGCTGCCATTTTTTGACTTTTGACAAACATTTGACAGGGTTTATTTATTGCATTCAGTGACCCTATGACATGTATTTATTGCATGTGAACTCTGTGCATCATTTCACTAATGGAGATGATTTTTCAGCTGTCCTGGCCATAGAACAGCTCTCCTCTGCCTCGGCACACTATTAGAGTTGTTTGTTAACCCGTTTTTCTCCACAGGACTGCTCACTTGCTCTGGTAATTCAGTTTTTCATTCATTCATTTCCATACTGCTTAAACTTTTATTAGTTTTACCCAGACGTTCTGCACCCACTGTATACTTTGGGTAAAAGCTGGAATGTGTCAGTAACAGTACACCTTACCCTGTGAATCCCTTCAGACACAAAGCAATGGTGGATGAGTAGGTTGTTTTAGGTTCTGTCAAAAAGACATTCTAAAACAACAGCAGAGCCACAGTGTGATTTATGGACCATAGTCTACTGTATTCAAAGGCTGATCAACACTGCCGCATCAACACTGAGATTCCACCTTCTTTCAGACATCTGGTGGCAACTATTTTTCATGGTTTCTTGCATTTGCAGGCTGCTTCAGTCCTGTTATAGCAACATGTATGCTATACTTGTCTATTTCACACTGAAATAGAAATAAATCTATAGCATCTGGCAAAAATGTAAAAAACTTGTACTTACATAATGATTTTCTATGCACTTACTGTAGGTGCACTACAATATTTGCCCATTCACATAAAAACACAGCAACAGTCACTCATACCAATGATGATGGCTAACAGGAGCAACTTGATATTCTGTGTCTTGCTCAAGGACACTTCAATATATGGTGTGGAGAAGCCAGGGATTGAACCACCAGCCCTACAGTAAGAGAGTGACCGAACAACAGCCACCCCAGCATGAGGCAGAAAATATCCAGCCCAATCTCACATAAAAATGTAGAATAGCTATTTTGGTCCACAGCATAAAGCTTAGTAGCATCTCAATGGCAATAAAAAAGTGTGACATGCCAACGTTTTTGTATTGCAGCCCAGTGCCCTTCTTTGTGGTGTTCTTTGTGGCTTATGGTAGTTGGCAATATGTATGCCATAAAGAAGCAATTAAGAGAAGGAATATTTCATGTATGGGATATGAAGAAGAGGGCAGGAAGAGATGCACAGAGTATGCAGCAACTATTTTATCAAAGGTAAAGTTCAAAAATAAAAGGCAGCGCAATGCAGAGTTCAGACTGTGCAATATTTTTCTTTTGATCACTGTGTCAGATTAGAAGAAAATCATGGTATACGTTCTTGCCATTACCTGGCTGAGAGTAATGGCAGACTATATGTATGCCAACAAGGTTTTATGAATGCAATGCAATGTCTCACTGGCATTGAAAGTGATTGTCTTTTCCTACCCAGTCTGTGGAAAGCTTGTGTTCATGCTGTATGTGGTTGCAGGTTCACTGAATTGAGATAAAACATAATTCATGTAACATCAGCCATGTTTACATTTGCGCATTGTGATTCAGTTGGTTTGTGGTATGGAACACATACATGTTGCCAAACTAAGTGAGAGGATGCCTAGAAATTGTGATACCTTTTTGTCAGCACATTGTGACAATATGATGGTTATCCTCCATTACTACATGGGATTAAAGGAGCAAATATCAGGCCATTATCAAGCTGATGCTGTGCAGTCTAAATATGATATTGATATATTTATAGTGATGAAACAACAACAGTTAACCTAACAACTGTTATGCTCCTGTAATACAACGACAAGCAGACTCTCTCTGCCCTTGTTCTGTTTGTGTGTACTGTTTTTCCTTTTTAAAGAAAACTGCTTTTTCCCACTGGCTTAGAACATGTTTGAGGATGTCATTGTGGAATAGGCTGGTGTTTTGTATGCTTTTGTTGTTTTTTACAAATCACACACAGAGACTAAAACCAAAAATGAATTTTGTGTACTCACTGTAATGTTTGTGAATCCAGAACCTGGTTTAACTTATTTGTCTGTGCCGCAGACCTCCTTCAAAGCAAAGACAGTCACACATTAGTTCTCTGTATTGTTTGTTCCAACAGGAAGGCCGGCCTCATCCTCTCCCAGTTAGATGAGCTCTCGCTGTGGTGTAAGGGTCTTCTTCAGGAGCCAAAAATTGGCCTTCGCAGGATGTCCCTCAAGTTCCTGTCGTGCCGTTACACTGACACCAAGGCCTTTGGCCTGAACTGGTCGGACATGGGCCAAGATGTACACAAGGCTTGTGATGAGCAGATGCTCACTGTCATGTATAATGACTATGGTGAGCCTAAGGAGTTCTAACAGTTTTCTAAGATTTCAGTTTGGAGGTGCACAGGAATATATATAGGAGATTTATCAAGCTCATCAAAATTAAAACACATCGCACACCTCCTCTCTAGTGTTCTATAAACACCAAACATTTTCAGCTATCTTGCTTATATTTGTCAACCCCAACAAAGAAGCAATTAAAATGCTGGTTTTACATTTACTTCCATAAGATATATGCATAACCGCACAATGTCATAAGCAAACGCTAACCATTATTTGTAATGTCATTTACTCTATTTAGCTTTACCACTTTATAAATGTATCTAAAAATCTAATCAGCGCTTCCAGGTAGGACACTGCTGAAGCCTGCACTGGAACTCTGGTGGTACTGGTGGCTGTGCCTTCTGTAAGGTAATCCATTCCTCCCTTGCAATGATACGTAAAAATCAAACCAAACTTAACACATTTTACAGATGCTTTAGAATAAAATTACAGCACGCATCATCATTTATCTTCAGTCCCTCTTCTTACATAACAATGACATATACATACATTATATACATATATACATA
>NW_018128013.1:1712450-1713283 GCF_001952655.1 Monopterus albus | reverse complement strand
GCCTGGCGGGACAAATGAACCAGCTACTAATAGATGGAACCCACCCTGAGTGGTTAACTGAAGGACGGACAGTCCTGATCCTGAAGGACCCTCAGAAGGGAGCAGTACCATCCAACTACCGCCCAATAACCTGCCTCTGCACAACATGGAAGCTCCTGTCAGGCATCATAGCAGCTAAGATGAGCAGGCATATGGCTCAATACATGAGCAGGGCCCAGAAAGGAATTGGTAGTAACACCAGAGGAGCAAAGCACCAGCTACTGTTTGATAAAGTAGTCACTCGAGACAGCAAGACTAGGCATACCAACCTGTGCACTGCCTGGATTGACTACAAGAAAACCTATGACTCAATGCCTCACACATGGATCCTGGAATACTTGGAACTATACAACATCAACAGGACTCTAAGAGCCTTCATCAAGAACTCAATGGGAATGTGGAAAACAATGCTAGAGGCCAACTTCAAGCCAATTGCACCAGTCAACATCAAGTGCAGTATCTACTAAGGAGATGCCCTTTCCTCAATGCTGTTCTGCATAGGGCTGATCCCCCTCAGCCAGATTATCATCAAGCGTGGTTACGGACACCGACTACAGAATCGGCCACCTCCTCTACATGGATGACATCAAGCTGTATGCCAGTAGTGAATGAGACATCGACTCACTGATCCACACCACTAGGATCTACAGCCAGGACATCGGAATGTCATTCGGACTGGATAAGTGTGGCCGAATGGTAACAAGGAGAGGGAAGGTAGTCAGAACTGAGGGGATTGTACTACCAGAAGGCAACATAGCAGATGTTGAGGACAGCTACAAGTACCTTGGGATCCC
>NW_018128013.1:1656271-1711982 GCF_001952655.1 Monopterus albus | reverse complement strand
CAAACTGGGAGAGTGGCTCCAACAGATCCCAGGAACAACATCTGAGATCTCTGTCCAGAAGAGTGCAGTCCTAGGAACAGCTAAGATACTGCAGAGGACCCTCAAGCTCCCAGGCCTCTGGTAGAGGACTGGTAGAGGAGAGAAGATCCATGAATACATCAGAAGATGGCCCCAAGTGATGACATGCTTAGTGAACACCTCAGGCAGCAGAAACCAGAGGAACAAGGGAAGGAAGAGCAGGAACCATCTCTGCATGGTATATACTGTATATATATCAAAACTGTACAGACTGATGCACCATTGTTAGTCTGAGGAAAGAAACAGAACAAGAATGGCTTCAGTTGTGAAGCTACAGTAGCTAGCAAGACCAAATTGTTGCCTAATTAAAGCCTAGGCTTTGTATAGATTTGAATATTTTTCATTGGCATTTAGAGTGAAACATTGCAAAAGAGGAATAGATACCTCTGACCAAACATGGCAAACCAAAGTAAAATTCAGCGTGGCTCGAGTTTTTCACCAATAAAACTTGAGGCTGCTTTTGAAGCATGCCACCAACATTCACAGCCAAGGTTCTCCTAATTTTGTTTTCCCATTTTCTCTTTTTTTCCACAATTTGAGTGTGATGTTGCTTGAAAAATACATCTCAAAATGAAAACTGTTAGATTGAATGCACATACCTTAGTGGATTTAAACATTAGATCATGCACTTTATTGCACTCGATTTCTTTGTTGGACTTTCCAAGCTTCATTTTAAATTTCTGGCACAGAAAAAGAGCATGTTTTTTATGCAAAAACCCAATATTTAAACTGTGTGGTCTAGATGGGAAAGTAATTTCAGGTGGCTTATTCATATTCAGTCAGATATTAAATGGTCAGTCCTGGGACATAAAGTGTTGTACCTCAGCTACTTTGTGCCTGTTTAAATTCAAACTCTGTCATATCATTAGAAATGCTGAAAAATTGAAGTTTGATGTGAAACAAGTGGTCAAAAAATCAGTAGTTGGGATGCCTTTGTAGGCATTCCACAGCTATCCCACAGCCTGGATATGATTAGTTGCTTTTCTAAACTTGACATGTAATCTAAAATCACTGCTTTGTTTCTTTGAAAGTCTGTGTTACAAATGGACCCAGCAGAGGGTGGATCCTATAAACATTGTACGGTTAAAAGACATATTTGCTTTTAATGGTACTTTCCCATCTCAAATATATAAATGGTTCACCGCTTCTGGTGCTTGCCGTACGCATTTGTTAAAAATAACTGCAAGACATAGAGCAGGTAAACAGTAAATGTCTGAATACTAAACGTTTTTGTACACTAAGCTGTTTTTTGTATGTGCTGCTTAACTGCATGGAGTTGCTTATAGTCATTCATACAGTTTGAAAAGCTAATGCAATGAAAGCTATATAATGGACTGTAATGGAGTGACAAGCCAGTGTTTTAAAAAGTTTACAAAGTTATGTTTCCATGAAAAAGGTAAGCATTTTACTAAAAAGTTAAAACATAGATAAAGCTAATGTATGTAGATAACAGGATGGTCTTCTTGGAGTTATTTTCATAGTATAGATGTTCAAAATTTAAACTTGTACATAGCGTTATCATTGAGTTTTAGATATGTAACCGGCTGAATGTAGTACTGATAGTTTTCACTGGTAAAGGAAGCTGCTATAAAGGAGTTACTAAATGACTAAATACTAAGTCACAAACTGGCTCATTATCTCTGCAATTCAATAAAACCTTTCAAAATAATTTAACAGTATTTTCTTTTATTATTTCAGTTTTAACATCATACCTAATTTAACCCTTAAACTCTGTTAAAGCTGATAATTCTGTATTGAACCTGCTAATTAACAATGTTGTTCAGCTGCTTCTCAGTATATTTAAACCTCATGAAATAATGGTAGTCTATAGATTTTTTTGTACATTTCCACTAATGCTGTGTTTGAGTATATTTATACTTTTATTTGACTTAATTTGCTATATTATTCTATGTTATTTTATTGCTGTGCAGTGGCCATCTTGGAGTTTGATGTCAGAAAAAAAAGTATACTAGTTGTCATGTGAATACAACATTTTCCAACATATACATGTGCTTTAGATATGATATTCTACTGTTATATCTGCTGGTTAGCTTTGCCCATAGAGCAACTGATTCCAGTTTTAATGTAAAAGGTAAAAGGTTTTACTTTTTTGATCTGACTGTGATATAAAGATGCTCTTTACTGGTTTAAACTGAACTCAACATTTGTCGTGAACTGTGATTGGTTGAGTTAAAGAAATAATTTTGTCATACACAATTGGTTAAACAAACTAAAAGATTATGTCAGATGAAATGTCAATTTACCATATACTGCATGATATTATTCCTTCTATACTGTATGTGGCATCATAAACTAAATTTTTTTGATCTTTGCTATTTCAAAGAACATTAAAGGATATATAGTGAAAAGTGGCTGTACATTTCTGACTACTCTCATGATCAGAAATCAGAAGAAATCTTAAATTAATAAATGAATTCATGTGTATAAAAATATAAATACTCATAAATAGTAGTGTTATGTTACATTTGCAGCAGGAACAAGTTATGGTTACTGTAGTCAGCTAAGAAAGACTGTTATTGACAGACAGGAAGTTTTTTTTTTGTATTTAAGTGCCTAAAAGTTCTGTAAACATTAAGGCAATCCTATTTATTCTTCTTCTGTGAACTTTTCCATTTGAGAAATCATATGTATGCCGCTGTGATTAATGTAATACATCATAAGTTATCGTAATACGTTTTGCCTAATATATTAGTTGGTCTGTCTCCCTAAATGCAGCAGCACACTGTATTATTATAATGTAACCCTGTTTATATCTAGTACACCCCATCCCCTCTCCTCTCCTCACGCTGTCCTGCATTGAAATGAAAAACTGAAAATCTTAGCAGTTAAAATTGCTTTGAAAAGGAGGATTGAACAAAAACTGAGTCACTGCATGGTTAATTCATTTGGAACAAAGTTTTATGTTCACAGTGACAAGAGTTCAGATATGTACAAATTTCCATCACAGAAGTAGAATTTACTTATTTACAATAGGTTACATAGGAGAATATAAAATGTTCTTGTCATCTTGTAATGCCATGTTACTGTAGGAAGCTTGATTAGAGCTAAGGCACTTGTTAAATTTCTCTTTGTTTCAGAACCACATAAGCATAGTACTTTTCCTGAACCGTGCTAGCACAGGGCCTCTGCAATTTTTAAAGTTTCATGTAGTCACAGCTAAATCCCCCCCAAAATTACCCTGAACTGCTATGCATCTCGCACATTAAGCTGCAATGCACTGTGTCCTGACACCTTTCTATCAGAACCAGTAATAGGTTTTCGAGCTAGCTTTCCCTAGCATCAGTGAGTCTTGGGCATCCATGACCCTGTCACCAGTTCACTGTTTGTCCTTCCTTAGACACTATTGGTAGGTACTAACCACTGCAGACCAGAAACACCCAACCAGACCTGCAGTCTGGGAGACGCTCTGACCCAGTTGTCAGTCATCACAGTTTGGCCCTTGTCAAAGTCACTCACATCCTTACACCTGCCCATTTTTCCTGCCTCCAACACATTAACTTTGGGGACTGAATGTTCACTTGCTGCGTAATATACCCCACACACTGACAGGTGGCACTGTAACAAGATAATCAGTGTTTTTCACCTGTCAGCAATCATAATGTTATGGCTGATTGGTGTATAACACATAGCACTAACAAACTCTCATTTACTGTAGTGTTATTGAGTCATTCTATCATTTCAAAGTCAGCCTGTTTCTTGTGGTTTTCCTAATAAATAAATGTACATACACAGAAATCCACAAAAGTGACATTCTGTGCAAAAGAACAAAAAGCAGGTAAACTGCCAAGAATTATATTACCACACATTAAGAGTTGATATAAAGTTGCTGTTTATTTCATATACTGTGGAGTATAAAGTAAAATATAAAGTAATATCATTTCTCTAATGATGTTGGAGGACATAAGTCATATGAAAATTTAAAAAAGCATCTCTTTTGGGGATCCCTGTGCATATGCTGTATGGTACAGATAAATGTCTGTGTTAATGGATCTGTGATATAAATACAGTGGTGACTTGTGTCACTAATACGTGATTTAATAGATATGCTAGCTGATCCAAATATATTAATCTATACATGTTAATCTTTATAGATATGTATCCTCTTACATTCTTAACAGCCATAAGTCATACAAAATTGTTTTGTAGAAGGATCTGAGGTACAATGAGAAGTCACATCTGTATTAGACAATTTATGCTTTTGGTCTGCCAGGAGAGCAGAGCTTTAAGATGATGCTATGTAGTAGAACTGTAGTTGGACACATCGTTTCCTTTGCCCACGTGACTTAGGTTTGATTTGATTAGCCTTCATTTGGTTTTGAGGAGCCATAATAACTGAAATGCCATTCACCATGACTGAGGTAAATATCAACCAGTCTGGGTTCTAGCAAGTTTTATATATGATAATGAAATTCTATAAGATGTTTATATACAGATGGGTGACAAATTAAAGGAAAATCCTGAATAAATGAGTGGCAATACAAAAAAATGCAGGGGTTGCTGATTAATCAGCCAATTATTTTCTTATGTTTTTATTCACAGATGTCATAAATTGGAAAACAAATGTTGATTTGGACTTTCAAGAGTCAAAGCAGGTATCCTCAAACAAAAAAACAAAAACCATAAACAAAGTTCATAGGTGGCACAAGAGAGGGGCTTGAAGGTGCTGCAACTACCCCTAGGATAGCCAGAGTACAATTATTGCACTGCCAAGAAATGTCTGTTGATTATATACATTTTGTTATTTTTAATGGGTGAATACTCTTATTTATTATTTGAAAAAGAAATAATTACAATAATAAAACAAACAGATTATTAAAACCAAAATTACAAAGCCAACACATGTGGCTGAATCAGATGACCTGTGTGACTTGCGTGCACATAATGGTGACTGGAACATTAATGCGAAACGCTTAATTTCTGAGCTTCCTCACTGTAAAATCAAGCAGCCCAATAGCTCCAGCAAAAGAAAATCTCTGGCATCAACATAGAAAAGCATCACATCCATACCTTTAGGAATGTGGAACCACAAAGTGTTGATTTTTGCTTCAAAATAGCCACAGTTCATTTCTGTCAGTCAATAAACTAATGGTTGCAGCTCTAAGTCACTGAATGGCTTCATGAGGTTAAAACCCTGTGTTGAACACAGTGAGGGAATATGTTTTGGAAAAATGAGGTTTTCTCCCTCCAACAGAGGGCTGAAGCTGCTCTAGAGTCACTTTACTAAACAGTATATGTTGTTTACTTTGTCAGCTTTCCCTTTAATTTGTCACTCATTGTCACGCTCCTCTAACTGCATGCTACAGTAAACAGTTAGAAATAGTAGACCTTACTCTAAGGTCTGTGCCAGTACTGAAGAGTTTTCAGGCACAGACAGTTCTTTTGGTTTCTTTATCCCAGGACTAATCAAGGTCTGGGAAAGTACTTGAATCCACTTTCAGTACTGATTTGATCCAATTATGAATGACTTGATTTGTACAGGAGTGGATAAACTGCTCTTTAACCTTATTTGAACGAGACCTCAGTACTTTCTGAGCTAGACTTCCATTTTCAGAATATCACATTCTGCTCTTACACGGATCTGGCAGTCATGACAAACCTTAACTTCCTAACAGATCAGACATTATATTGATGGATGTTATTTGGCTTGACTGAAAAGAGAAATCAAATTTTAAACCAACATGACTCATATGTGATGCTTTTTGACAGTAAGATCACTGTTAGCAAAATAAAAACAGTCTTTTTGTATGAAGTCTGATTTCAATCACATTTAAAAAAGAAACTAGATTTTTTTTGTTTATTTGTTGTGGTGTATAGTCTGTGGTTTTACTCTATACATGTAACTTATTCCATCCCTCCATCTTACTGCATTCCTCCACCAGCTCCACCACCTCCTCCATCCAAGTGCTTTACTTTGCTCTTATGCTCCTCGGCATCCGGATCACGACAAGTGCACTCATCCTGATTGCAGTCTGCTCCGAACTGAATGACCTGTCAGTAAACAAGCACAACATTCAGCGCTCTGCTTCCCAAAGCCAGTTTAAATCTCTAAATCTGTGACTGTACTCAAACAAAAACACAAGATGTGACTTTTCTGGCATATCTGGTGCATCATTTTTAATGAATGATTAAACCAAGCATTAGTTTTTCTGTCTAAGATCATATATGTTAAAATCCTGCTTGTATATATGGCTCTCTCCAGTATAAGAAAGTGGAATAAAGACATAGAACCAAAGTATGAAAAGCAGTAAGGCAAAAGGAAGCATTACATCAGGATGCTGAAAAAACTTAGAAGAAGGAATCTGGACATAGTTTTAGGTAGAAGACGTTTCACCTCTCATCCAAGAGGCTTCATATGTTCTGACTGACTGGTGTTGAGCAGGAGGTATTTATCCCCCTCGGTGGTGTTTCAGTCCTTTGATGCCCAACAATGTCCCCCAACGACTGAGTCTTTACAGTCCAGTATCGATGAGAGTCGTTACCTGTCTTTGAACCCTCACCTGTGGACCGATGCCTATTGGCCTGGTGAGCATGTTTGGGCAGAGATTTCAAAACAGAGTTGTAGATGGAAGACAAGTTGTGTCTTAGTCCACCACCCCTATTTAGTGAGAGGTGCTCTAGTTGAGACTCTGGTCCACTGGGGTTGACCCTCCTGTGTTGGGCCATGCGTTTGTGAAGCGGCTGCTTAGTTTCACCAATGTACAAGTCGTTACACTCCTGACTACACTTAATTGCATACACCACATCACTCTGTTTGTGTCTGGGTGTTTTGTCCTTCGGGTGGACCAGTCTCTGCCACAGGGTGTTCTCTGGCTTAAAGTTGACTGGGATATTGTGGTTGTGAAAGATACTTTTTAACTTCTCTGATAAACCAGCCACATAAGGGATGACAGTGTTATCCCCTCTTGTTTCTGGTTTCTCCCTGTTGGTGTTGGGCCTCTTCCTTGCTTTGGTGAAGGCCCACTTGGGGTATCCACAAGCCCTAAGGGAGTTCTGGATATGTAGTTTCTTCTTCTTGATCCCTTCTGCAGTTGTGGGCACTTCCTCTGCCCTGTGATTTAGAGTTCTGTTAACTCTAAATTTGTGTTGCAGTGGATGGTGTGAGTCAGAAAGACAGTATTGGTCTGTGTGTGGGTTTCCAATATTCTTCCACCTTAAGGCTTCTGTCTCCTTCTGTGTGGACCGCACAGTCCAAAAAGGCCAGACAGTCATCTTTGGAGTCCTCATGAGTGAACTTGATGTTAATATCCACCAAGTTGATATGCTTGGTGAAAGCCTCTAAATCCTGGATCCTGATTTTAACCCATGTGTCATCCACGTAGCGGAACCAGTGGCTGGGAGCGGTGCCAGTGAAGGAAGACAGGGCTTTGTCCTCAGGTTGGCAAATATTGGAGAAACAGGGGAGCCGATAGCACAGCCGTGTTTCTGTCTATAGAAGTAACCCTTAAACTTGAAGTAGGTAGTGTTTAAACAGAAGGGTCTGGGGTGAGGTTAGTCCTGTTGATCAGTGTGTCATCCTTCAGCAGTCTCTTCTTCACTGTCTTGTCAGCCTCTGTGGTGCACATGAACAAGGATGTGACATCATATGAATCCATGGTCTCATTCTGGTCCAGCTGCAGTTGTCTGACTTTCTTAATGAAATCCTGGGAGCTTATTATGTGGTGTCGTGTGTTTCCCACCAAATAGCCCAGAATAGTGGGATACTATGACCTGGACGACTGAGAATTTGCACAGACATATTACATCAGGACTTTCAGTAAAAGCAGAGTCAATGAAAAATGCAAGACTCCCAGTAGGGATGTTACATTTCAACTGTAGCAAATAGCACAACGTTGAATGGCAAAAACAGACAATAAAAAAAACATTTGCTTCAACTGACCTAGCAGCTAGTGAATAGTTTTGTGTTGAAAGGTAAGTACAGCTTAGTAACTCAAGAGTGGTCTTAGTACACTTGTTGCATTTCCTCACAGTTTCAAAGAGAACTATGGCCCTCTGGAGGCCAATAAAGTGCATGATGCCAAATGGTTCAACGTGGCCTTTGAATGGAGAAAAACCTTGAAGGTCTTTGGGGGGAAAGAGGGAGGCATGCACTGCCCTGGAGGTAAATGGATGAACACATGTTCAGAATCAACAACAAGAAGCTGCCAGCTCTTGTCTCGGAAGCAAGCCATCACCACAGGTTGCAAAATAAACGCTGGTGCCCCGCGAAACAGTCTGTTGCAAGAAATGTAAACATTCACTCCTGGAGAGGGGGAGTGAGTGGATAGAAAGAAAGAAATGGAGAAGAAGAAAGGAGAGAGGCAGAGAAAGAAAATAAGAATGATGGCCAGCAAAGAGCGTGGGAGGTAGCAGCTTTTCAGCCTTCACTGCTGATTGCACTTGCTTTTGGAGGGAGACGGGGTTGATGGCAGGGTAATAGTTTCACTGAGTGTTCTCAGCAAGCTGCAGAAGGCCCAGCTTCACTTAAAATACCAGTGGTCCCATTAAAGATGAACTGGTGTAGCCATTAAATGTTTCCTTAACATCTTCATCTTGAGTCACTGATTCGGGCAAACAACAAGCCAAGCAATAATCTACCTTTGATTCCTTCTAATAACTTTTCAGAGAAGTGAAGGCTTGTTTTTGCTTCATCCACAGAAACCAAAGCCACAACTTTTCTCCTTCTCTTTTTTTAGTTTAGTCTGTCTGCCATTTACTGTAACGTATTCATGAACACAATTCATGTGAGAGAGAGGGTGGGTTAAAGTGATGAATTCAACGGTGCAAGTTATCAAAACAAAATCTACAATAGTACATAAAGAACCATGTCATCTTTGTCTGCCTTCTGCTCAATCTTTGCTGCTTTTACTACTTTGGCCATTATTCAGATTAAAATACAGTCTCAAGTTGACAAATCAAAGAAAGATTGTATATTTCCATAGTGAATGTGACAATTCAGACCTTTTCTTCTGGAGCCTTTCCCTGGCCAATCACTGAATCCCATTTGAATCATCTCTCGTGTACATCTCCCTTGTCATTGCTGCAAAGAGTCCTGTAAATAAAACCAATACTACCCAAACTTCATAAAAAAGAGGCAGCTGGCCCCATTAGACCAGACTAGATGCATATATTGTAGAAGAGTCTCTAAAGTGGCCATGCTTCTCACACACTGGTGTAAAACTCCCCAAACTTTCAAGATTTTCCTTGTGTAGCAGCAGAGAAAATATGTGATATGGGTTATGCTGGGTTAAAAACCTGTAATTTCCTATGCCTGAATAGGTCGAGCCACACAGAAACAACAAGTTCTGTAAACAAACCCAGCTTCTCATTAACCCCCTCTGCTCCATCACTCTGCTGGAGCCGCAGTGGCAGTCAGGATGTTGACCCTCACAGCATTTTAGTTCATTTCCTCAGAGCAAGCCCTGCTCACTGAACTGCTGTTTTACACTGACCCAGTAAATTGTAGAATGCCAGACACCTTGCTGCTCCCACCCATATAACCACCATCTTCCCTTTCCCCTGTAAAGGAGCAGTTAGTGGCAGACTAGCATTTATTATGACTGCAGATACAGACTCGTCAAACTTCTCCATTTACGACAGAGCTGCCAGTTAGTCATGGTGTGCCACGGACATGGAGAATACAGCTGAGGCTCAGATGAAGCGGGGCCCCTGAATGAGTGTCATAAATATGTGGCTGTACAGTAGCCAAATAGGGTGTAGTGAGAGGAGGCGGGGGTGAGCTACTTCCCAAATGTCCACATGGGAAAGAAATTCTCATGAAAGCACAAAAAATAAGGGAAAAGAAGTGTTTATGTAGAAGCAGCTAAAGGAATGAGTGGCCTGGTTTCAACCACTGGCCCTCCATGGGCATATTCATTATATTCATACCATTCCTCTTAGTCACCCAATAAATACAGCAGTCATTTAGCGCAATTAGTGTAATGTGGGGTAATGTGTAATTTGCATTTTGTAGCGAGCATGAAGAAGCTTTCACCAGGGTATGTTAAGATGGATAAACAAAAAAATAGCCAACATTCAACAGACTGATTAGACCTGCCATGAATGCTCTTAATTTATGCTTTTTATTTTAATGCAATTAGATTATTGGGCTACATCTGACTGCATTGTTGCAGTACAACAATGTTTATCAAAGATGGTTTAAAATACATTTTTGGAACCTCACCAAAACAAAATTTTTTATTTTCATGTGCTATGACTGTTATAAAGTAATGTAGAACAACTGTGGTTCAGTGAGTAGAGCGGTCGTCTCCCAACTGGAAGATTGGAGGTTCGACTCACGATGCCAGCAGTCCACATGTTGCAGTGTCCTTGGGTAAGACAATGAACCCCAAGTTGCCCCCAATGGTTAGAGCCATCAGTGTGAGTTGGCGCCGCAGATGGCTGCCTTGGTTCTGTACCGAAAACAAATTCCTTGTGTGTAACATACTTGGTCAAATAAAGTGATTATCCTTATAAAGTCTCATGAGGTAGAGTATCGCCATATACAAAGTGTGTTCTGACATCCTGAACCCTGACCAGTTCCTTCAACAGTGAAATAACGGCTTAGTATAAGAGGTGATAGAGTGTATTGCAGCTTGCAGCAAAACCTGCTTACACACCATCTGAGTGAAAAAGCTGCAGGGCACAAGTCTCTTCTGTTGTTTTAGGTACAGATGGGAGAGACTAAATAGGCACAGTTGTTAAAGGGAGAGAGGGGGAGGTAGCAGGGGTCTGTGTGTGTTTAATTTGTTTGCTTCGTCTCCTGCATAGTAGCACAGTACACCTTCCAAAAGAGACAAAATTCTACTACTGTAAACAAGAAGGATCTGGTTTTGAATCCAAATTCAACCTCTAAGCTCCTTCCCAACTGCAACATGTGAGCCTGAAGCAGGCCAAACAACACCTTGACACACCACTTCAAATGGAGCAGCCAGAAATGATAAGTTATATTATTTATGTATTAAAGAAACCTTGAAATCTATTTTTTAATAGTCAGAATAATAATAATAATCATCATCATCATCCATCTTTCTTTTCTTATGTAAATCTGGCTAACAGCAGGTATGTACAGCACTGGAAATGTCAGTTTTTGTACCTTTTTAGTGGAGAGTGTGGATGTACAGCAGTCTCCTCCATCATACTGGCAGTAGGCCCTGTTGTTGATGGTGTCACACCAGCCATCCCCTCCAAAAGGCTAGACACAAATTATAAACAAGAAACAGTGTTATACACCGTGGAAAGTTTCCAAATAAAGATGCAATGTCTTGAAAGATCTTTTCAAACTGTTTAAAACAGTGCAAAGGAAGAAACAAAATTATAGAGCTTCATATTATTCAAAATTAAAGCATACAAACAAAAATACATTATGAACTAATGTATTATACAAATAAAACAATTTTTGCAATATGACCATGAACTTATAAAATAATCAAACACATTTTTAAAATTCAGCTCATCATTGTGAAATTATTTTCATTATATTTTAAATATCTGCTTATTATTATGTAATATTATTTCATCAATCTTGTTTTCACATTAACAGACTTTATTACAGATAGTGTTTATTTAATTCCAGAAATTTTTATTTTAAAATGTAATTTCCCAAAAGTTGGCTTTTATTTCAAAATGCCTTTTTCCCAAGGGCCTTTTTATCTCATAATGGTTTTTCAGCAAATTAACTATCGGTGAATCCTAGTTCTCTTATTTTATTGTTCGTTGTTTGTTGTTCCTTGATCCTCGCTTGTTTGTCATGATGAAGGACATCCCAAAGCTTCTGAGAAGTGAAGGGCAAGGAGGCTGCCTGGAGGAGCTACGTATAACCGAGAAAACACAAGTGTATCCTTCGCAGAAGTTTGTTATGAATTCACACACCCCTTTATCTGAAATCAGTTTGTGACTGGAAGGCTTGAGGTAAGGGCATCTCATGTCAGGTAAAATGTATTTCCTCAGTTTCTCTCTCCACCAAGTTTCTCCTTGCATCTTTTCCTTGCATCTTATGTGGGCAGGACTAAGACGCAAGGAAAAGATGCAAGTGAGAGAAGTGTGAATTCAGTTAGGAGAACTGGGATTCATTCACCTTATGTCTGTAAATCAAGGCAACCTGGGCAGAACAGTTATGTGATTGGCTGCTTGTTTCAGCTGCAGTCAGTAACGGCATGCTAATTGGCTGCAGTCAGTAATGGAATGCTAATTGGTTGTAGTCAGTAATGGCATGCTAATTGATCAGCTGTCACACCCACTGCTCTAGACTGGGGGGAATTTGTCTGAGTGACAGAACCTTCTCTATAACAGTTGGGATTGTCTCCTCTAGCTATGCAAATATTACTTGCAGCATTCCCTGAGGATCTATTCTTGGCCCATTACTGTCTTCTATCTAAATGTTACCCATCGGTCAAGTTATATGCAACTCAAATATTTCTTTAGTTATGCAAATGACACACAAATCTAGATATCCATAAATCCATCAGACTTATCTTGGTTGCCTCACTTTCAATTTGCCTTTCAGACATACTATAAGATTCTGAAGTAACATTCAGCAGTTGAATGATGATAGCACTAAAGTACGGGTGTTTGGTACTAAAGCACACAAGAATTGCACATATAAGACCAAAAATCTCTGAGTGGTCTTTGGTTAGGATGTGTCCAAGAATTAAAAAATACCAGCATATTACCACAGTTGCCACTTCCTTGTGCTGGGTACCTCTAGTGCTCAGACTTGAATTTAAAATTCTACTGCTTGCCTTTAAGGTAATGGTCAGTTTTGTCCCGCCCTAAATTGCCAACCTTCTTTTTCCTTAAACCCCTTGTTCCTGTCTCAGATTTGTTGACCACCTGCTGTCTGCACCAAGGGCAAGGGGACAATGTACCAGTGTCCTCCTTTAAATCTTTTTTAGACAATTTTTTTATAAACTTGCTTTTAATGAATGTGTTTTAGTTTTAAAGTGTTTTTTTCTCTTTTATTCTTTTTATATATTTATGTGTTTCAGGATAGTTTCTATTGCTTGATTGCACCACGCTTATTCTAACCTATAATATTATTTAAACATATTTTGGAAAAGAGCTAAAAGAAAAAGAAAAAAAATCAGATTCTTCCCAGAAAACAGATTTTCAGTGGTACAGTTGCATTGTTTGGAACAAATGTTAATGAACCAATTAAAATAAACACATGAGCAGCACAGTCTAAGCCCAATTCAAGTTGTGCTTTCAATCATCCCAGAGTCAGTCACATGGTCATTTGCTGACAAAGCTTACAAAACAGGTTAGCCAATGAGAAAGGAGGCATTGGTTCATAGAAAAGCTAGGACATGTCTTCAATTGAATCCAGAAGCAAGCCTGAGGGATTTATTTAGTAAATGGTTTACATATCCTGTAGTTTCATGTGGGATATACCAAACGTTTTACTTGCGGTTGGAGTTAACACTTAAAGTAAGGCACACCAACACATGCACATTAGAAGCTGCTACAGCACTGACTGCATGAAGCTAAACATAAAGAAAAGCACACCACAGCTGAGCAGTGACAGTTAAAGATGGCTTCCTAGTTTAAACATTCTCATATTTAATCCATAAAATAAGTATTACTATACAACTAAAAATATATAAACTCTATTATTAGATGCATGGTGTATTGTATGCCACTGTTTTCTTGAAATGTTACAAACCTGTGTTTTCTTTAATAGGATAAAAAGAGTCTTCAAGCTGTTTTTGTAAAGCTCTGACCAGCGTGTGGGTATTCTTTAAGAAACTCTAGAGTGACCCACACATTTGTGGACAAACACAAAATGAAGAAAGCGTTTTTTAAAGTCTTTGACCAAACATAGAGGCTTTTCCTGAAGTCCCAACAGTTTGAAAATAAGTGCTGGGAGCCAAAGATACTTTTGCCTTTCTCCAATGTACTTATGGAATCATTTCAAAGACTTGAGGTTCTACCTAAACAGACAGATGGAAATGCAGCTGCTGAGAAGATTTTTCCCAAATAGCTACTGTGGCATAAATAAATCAATTTAATTGGTCTGTTTTTAAGTAAATACTTTACCAGCAATTGCACCAGATGCCTCCCCTTGATCACTGCTGTTATCTTTGAATTACCTCTAGTCTCAGGAAGTCATGCATAATATAGATTTGCTTAATTGTATCCGAATTTTAAAAATGTTCATAGTTGAGCTTTATTTGTAGACCCCACACTTTGCCCACATGAGGTTAATTTTGATGTCAGGACTCATGTTGAGGTTAACTAGTATTTACATTCCCTTCCAGGCAGCATATACCTTACCTTCTGCTCTTAACAGCAATGCACAGACCCATAAAAAGTATTCAATCAGTCAGAGTTTAATGTGCACTTTGGACCCCCCCATGTGTAACTATTACGTCATCTTGCTTGTATTTTACATTTATACAGCAGCTTCCTTCAGATCTATGTAAAAAAGACAATCAGCAGCAATGAACCCCATAAATATTCTACCTCTTAGCACTGGTGGTTTTAGGGATCATGTGCTGTCATCAGCACATGCCAAGCTCTTCACCAAAACATTATAACACAGATTTGAATTCTCATGAACACACTTCTGTCAACAATATATATATATATTTTTTTTTACTTCTTACCAAGTACAGTATGTACATCATTCTTTTAATAGAGAACATTTTATCATCATCCCTTCTTTAATCTGTTTCATCCCTCACTTGGGAGAGAATGACATTTACCCTTTTCTCTTCTGCATGTGATATTCCTATTGACAGAAAAGACCTTTCAGGGAGTCCAAGAGAGGTGTCTATGTGTGTGTATACATCTTTCTGCATTTGTGTGAATAGATTTTAGTTTGATACATTCATGACTATTTTTACAGGATCATAAGAAAATAATATTGTGAAAGTGTACTGTAGAAGTGTGTATAAAAAACAGATCACCCTAAAAACCCAATTTGCGGTATGTGTGGTCTTGACTGTAATCCATGTACTATATTTTTTGTTATGATTGGCATATTTTAAGTGCATTTCAAGATAATGTGCTGTAGACAGTGCATGTGAGCAGAGGGGAGCGCAAATGAGCAAGGAGCGGGAGTAGGGGGATTTGGGACAGAGCACAGAGCAGCTTTTTTTAAAAAGGAGGGAGCGTCGCCCTATGTTGCACTCCAATTTTACTCTGGTATTGCTCCCACCATGAGCCTAAAAAGCATGCTCAAGCTTGATAGGATGAGGCCCCTTCAGTGGTGGCCAAGGGTTCTTCATCCAGGATGCTGGCTTCACAAGGGTCCTGCTGTGGTTGGTGGTTGGCCTTTGGTGATGTCTCAAAATTAGACAGGATTATTCTGATGCCATCTTCAGAGCTTAACAAATGATTCGGCTTAAGTAAACTTGGCTTTTGACTTTGCTACCAAGTTTCCCTTGTCTACAAACTTTGGCATGCTTTACATCAGGTCAGCTTCTTGCCAGGTTACACTATAAAGATTCAAAAATCACTATAACATTACTGAACAGAAAAACAAAACAAAAATAAAAACAACAAAAAACTTCTTGTAGCAATGTGAGCATAAGAAAAATTAATTTTAGACAAAACACAAAAACATGCAGAGGCTTGACGGAAGACGTGCACACTTTGGAGGCTCGAACTTTCTTCAAAATGGCTTCTCATTATAAATGGAAACAAAACAAGTGTTTAGGTGAGTTGAATATTGCCTAAACGATTATGGTATGGCCAGCATTTACAGATGTACTCGTTTACATGATCCCACCCCTAGTTTCTACTTTTCTATTCCCAGTTCCACATCTCATGCCTGACCAAGTGGATTGTTCTTGTCTTGTAGTGTGAGTGAAGAAAATATCAGCTGCACCACAACCAAGCTACAAACAGTTCTGTTCCATCTAGAGTGAGGTGTGTGTGGGCCCACATTTTCCAGTGAAAAACAAGATGATTTTGAGAGCTACTGTAATTTTGTTATTGGTCTATGTTTAATCCTAGAGGCAACAGGATCAGGGTAATTATTTTTGTGAATCTGTTGTTAATTTTGTTGAGAATAAGTTTGTATAAATTGTTTTGTACGTTTTATTTATTTTGTTTAGGTTTGTTATTATTTCCCATTTAATTTATTTCACTAAATGTTTGCTTACTTTTATTATTTTCTACTTATTCTAAATACAAACCCCAATTCCAATGAAGTTGGGACATTGTGTAAAGTGTAAATAAAAACAGAATACAATGACTTGCAAATCCTTTTTGACCCATATTTTATTGACTACATCACAGAGACAAGATATCTCATGTTCAAACTGATAAACTTTATTGGTTTTTGCAAATATCCACTCATTTTGAATTTGCCTGCAACACATTCCAAAAGAGCTGGGACAGGGGTGTTTTTACCACTGTGTTACATCACCTTTCCTTCTAACCACATTTAATAAGTGTTTGAGAACTGAGGACACTAAATGTTGAAGCTCTGTAGGTGGAATTCTTTCCCATTCTTGCTTGATGTACGACTTCAGTTGCTCAACAGTCCAGGATCTGCGTTGTCGTATTTTGCGCTTCATAATGCGCCACACAGTTTCAATGGGAGACGTGTCTGGACTGCAGGCAGGTCAGTCTAGTAACCACACTCCTTTACTTCGAAGCCACGCTGTTGTGACACAGGCAGAATGTGGCTTGGCACTGTCTTGCTGAAATAAGCAGACATCACTTGGATGGCAGCATATTTTGCTCCAAAACCTGTATGTACTTTTTCAGCATTAAATGGTGCCTTCACAGATGTGCAAGTTACCCATGGGCACTAACACACCCCCATACCATCACAGATGCTGACTTTTGAACTTTGCGCTGATAACAATCTAGATGGCCCTTTTCCTTTTTAGCCCAGAGGACACGACGTCCATGATTTCCAAAAACTATTTGAAATGTAGACTTGTCAGACCACAGCACACTTTGCATCAGTCCGTCTCAGATGAGCTCGGGGCCAGAGAAGCTGGCAGCGTTTCTGGGTGTTGTTGATGTATGGCTTTCGCTTTGTGTGGTAGAGTTTTAACTTGCACTTGTAGATGTTGCAATGAACTGTGTTAATTGACAATGGTTTTCCTGAGCCCAAGTGGTAATATCCTTTACAGAATGATGTCGGTTTTTAATGCAGTGCCGCGTAAGGGATCGAAGGTCACGAGCATTCAGTATTGGTTTATGGCCTTGCCGCTTATGTGCAGAGATTTCTCTGGATTCTCTGAATCTTTTGATGATATTATGGACTGTAGATGATGAAATACCTAAATTCTTTGCAATTGTACGCTGAGAAACGTTGTTCTTAAACTGATGTTTTTTGAACATTCCTCAACTTTCCCAGTATTTTGTTGCCCCTGTCCCAGCTCTTTTGGAACGTGTTGCAGGCATCAAATTCAAAATGAGTGAATATTTGCAAAAAACAAAGTTTATCAGTTTGAACATTAAATATCTTGTCTTTGTGGTGTATTCAATTAAAAATGGGTCAAAAAGGATTTGCAAGTCATTGTATTCTGTTTTTATTTACGTTTTACACAAAGTCCCAACTTCATTGGAATTGGGGTTTGTATTTAGAATAAAACCATTTTTTCCCTTAAACACAGTCTCAGCTCAGTTATTCAAATAGCAATAGTGGTGAGTGAATAAGCCTGTACTGTACATAGGCATTTGCTGTGAACAGGTATTAACTATTTCACTCTTAAAACATAGCTACCTTTTGATTCAAACCCTATACCACCCTCATTCTACTCTGTAATCATTTCCTGGTGCCTTAGACTATGTATAAGGTCAGGGACACACGTGTCAGATGTGTGTGACAAACATTAGAATCATGTTGTGTTTGTTTATATTCGGCTTCATGCAGTGCTATTGTGATATAAACTCAACTATCCCTAATATGAAACTACCAAGCTCCTATACAGTGCTTCATGATGTCATCAGTTGGATTAGCATAGATAGATTATGCTGTGAAAAATTCTAGGAAGATATGAGGACATTTCTAAAAAGACAAAGCAATGTTGTAACTATTTTTTAGAACTTAAAAACTGATTTAAAAAAATATTGCACAACAGTCTCAACAGAGGTTGCTGTACTAACAAGAGGACTATGCTGACTTGTTCACTAATTTTCAATCTCATTTTAAGAAAGACAGAAAAAAGAAGAAGAGTAAGAGGAAGATAGGTAACAATGGCATCTGGATGAGATCTGGCACTGAGCAAATGTAGCACATGTGGTCCAGTATAATTTACAGCGTTGTCATGGAGGAGTGGTTTATAAGATGTTTTCCCTAGTAACACTCACGGGAAGGTGGAAGGGGAAAATGTAGTCCTGGCAGGTAGCGAGAATATTTTGTACCATTAGACATCAAGAGTTCATGTGTTCCATTGGCAGTTCCAGCCTTTTGTTAACCCAACAGATGAATGCCAAATCTGGCTTTACAATTTTAGATGATTTACTATTACTGCTTAAAATAGTGTGAGCATGAGGTGAGATGGAAGGTAAGTTGCATATTAAATTAACTTTCATTTATGATACGGTCTGCGGGGTACACTAAATACTTTGAAACTGAACGAGCCCAAAAGTCTCACTTTGTGATAAAATGGCCCCTAAGTTGCAATATTTATTACACCCCTTAATACCAAGATGCTAGACAAAACAAAAACACAGTGAACATTTTAGTATTTCTATCAGTGGCAGTGATTTACAGAAGCACAGTGCAATCGCCAAAGAATAAAAAAATTGGAGGATCTTATCTCGTATTTATCACTCACACTCCAAACCAGTCAGGGTTGCTCCCAGCCAGCTGCCAGTTAAATTCCAGCCAGTTCCCAGCCAGCTTTCAGCCTCCCCCCTCTATCTGTTGCCTGATAAAGCATGTCTAGATCGCACAGTAAACATGCCCACCATGTACTCATTTGCATGGTGTCAAAATAAGATTCCATTTTGTACTCAAAAACACACAAACCAGTGTGTGACGTTCCTAAAGTACTATATTCACACAGTAGGGTCATGTGTCTTGTTTAGGCCATGGTTTATACAATAGGCTGTCCAAACTTGAAGTAGTTGAAGGAATCTAACAAGAGGAGCTACTAATATTGTTGTGGTTTAGCCTCGCTTCCTGGTTTTCTGTTGTGTTTTTTATCCTGCCGCTCCCATCCTGTTCTTACTCTCTGCAATTAGTCATTATTCCATCAACCTGCTATCTCCCGGTTCTGGTCCCTATATATACGCCTTTCTTTCAGTTACTCCCTCTCTGGTTCATTACGTTTTCATGTCCTGACATTCATGCCTACTCGCCCCAAGCTTTGCTACTGTCACTATTACCTGTCCTGGTTTTGCTCCGTACTTAGTCCTGTGTCCTCCCTGTCTTTCTGCCCTTTTGTATGCCTTGTTCTTGTCCCGTTGCTGAGATACCCCTGTCACTAGTGATGGCTGATCGAGGCTTTGTTGAAGCTTCAACACAGTATTCAAAAAGGTGGTTCATTACTCAAGGCTTCAAAGACACAGTGCTCAAGAAGGACATCTAGTGGTCAATAAAATGAAGTGCAATCGAGACGTGTCACTTATTGGTTCATGGATTGTTTAGGATTTGATTCAACATGTACATTTCCTGTTCGACTGCACTACATGGTTGTATGGTTTCAAGCTGACAAAATAAAATATAAAATAAACATGAACTAATGCTGAAGACCATGTTTCTCATTTGGAATGTCTGATTGCAGTAGGCTATAGCTACATACTTAGCCTGACATTTTGTGCTATGAATCATATGCTAACCTAAAACAAGTCTAAATAGCCCATAGCTTAAAAGATGTTGAACAGTGGGTGTCCAGTAGGCTAGATGGCAAATGTTTAATTGATGAGCTAAATAACACGTAGCTCTATCAGGAATCAAACCCACACTACATTGTTGCAAGACTGGTGTTCATGATGCACCACAAGAACCAATCACATTACTTCATGGTCGTCTCACCTATTTGAGTACTGTTAGCTACAACTCCCACTAATGTGCATGTTACAGCACTTACATTAACTGTTTTCATTTGGTCCGAGTATCATGGCTTAGCAATGTTATAGAATCTTTAGGACTGAGTGCAACACTGTCAAACCAAGTCTCAGTGCTGAGTCGAGACAACCAAACCACAACATTATTTGCTTTGAAGGCTCATCTCAGCTCTCCCAAAGAGTCGAGACAACCAAACCACAACATAGCTGGTTTGAGAGAGAAGTGAAGGAAGCTATTTTTGTCCAAATAGAACACCCCTCTCTAAATAGGGGTGGTAGACTAAGACACAACTTGTCATCTATCTACAACTCTCTTTTGAGATCTCTGCCCAAACATGCCCAACAGGACAATAGGTGTCAGCCCAAAAGTGAGGGTTCAAAGACAGGCAACGACACTCACCGATACTGGGCTATAACAGCTCAGTCATTAGGGGGCATTGTTGGCCTTCAAAGGACTGAAACACCACCGAGGGGGATAAATATCTCTGGCTCTGGCTCAGTCGAGCAGAACTGATGAAGCCTGTTGGATCAGAGGTGAAATGTCTTCGACCTAAAAACCTAGTCCAGTTGATTTTTCTAAGTTTTTTTCAGATAACACGGAATTGTTTATATTAATAATTCATTCTGTGTTAACAGTGACAAATTAGGTCTGCATTCTCTCTTCACAAAACACTTGTGTTTGCATCTGTTTGAGAAAGACATTAAGGAACAACGTTTTTGGTACACAGTGCAGATTATACTGCACATTTTGCCGCCACCTCCTTATGACTGACTGGCCGGCCAGCAGACAGGGGTCAAGAAGGTAAGAGTAGGTGGTGAGAGATGTCACTGCGAAGCTGCTGAGCTGACACCAAATTCATGTATAATTACACATAGGCGCACAAAACACATGAATGCAGCTCTTGAAGCTAAAGAAATAAAAAATATTGCCTGCATATGCCTCAATCAATCATGCTACAGGCATTAAATGACAGGAGGATTAAGTCAGTCAGAACAATACACAGTCTGTGTGCTGCTGTTACTGATTCAGTTCCAGTCTTCCAAAAAAAACAAATATGACAAAGACCAACTTTGTACCACAATAAGAATAAACATTTACTTTTGCACGTTTCTATTTATAGTTTGATTTGAGGGTCTACCTTCTATCTCAGTCAAAAATGTCCAATTATACTGATCATAGTAAACTAAGCAGTTAAACTTTACTATTAGACATATCCAACCTTTGTTTCCATTAAAAATCAGTTTTATTTTCATTAGGAATAAATACACCACAAACTTGACATTGTTACCTCCTCACTAAACAGGAAACTTTATCCTGTACCCCTTGTAAAAGAGTATGAATTCCAACACTGCCTGGGTAGACTGTTTTAAAACTAGAAAGAAAGAAAGCCTTGTGTCAGTCTGAATAATTAATTTATATCTAACATAGTCTAATGATTCATTTATTTTTCTTTATCAAATAATTCATTAGGCCTACCTGGTTTAACATTTTACAATGTCTGGTTCCCTGGAAAAAAAGGTTCTTTGGACAAATGTGAAAAAGATTCTTGTAAAATTGGAAGTGTAATTTCTGAATAAGGTTTGTCACCATGAAATGTGAAGCACATTGCACCCTGGCCCTGGTATCTTGAGTAGTGATGACAAGAGGGACAAGAGGCCCTGAAACTGTGTAATTGTTTTAAGGAATAAGTATTCCCTATCTCAATGTTAATACAAAGTTTTTTAAAATAACAGGACTTACTTCCAACCTTGATGTTTTGAAAGCACATACTTGACCTACAGTATTATGTAAGAACAGATTATACTTACACCTACAGTAATGTGTGTGAACACAAGAGTTGCCTAAGCAAGAGGTATCAAACCACATATTTGCAAAGTACCTTAGTGCTCAGTTGCACAACGCAATAGATTTTTCTAAGTGCTGGAATCTTGATGCTTGAATGGATACTGAATGATAACAGTACATCATGGAAGATGCCAAATACTGTATATGCTTCAAAAGACATATGCAGTTGTATCTACTTTGTTAATCCCAGTCTTTCACTTTATAAAGTGAAAGCCCCCCCACCCCTCTTGGCTGTTTTGACTTACCTCACATGACTGGATGCAGTGGATGTGTTGAGGGTCAGGGTACCACTTCAGCATCCCTGTGCAGGTTATGCTCTGGAAAACAAAGCCCATAAGGACAACAACTGAGCAACACAGCCACAGGAAATGGAAATCACTGTGTTTGCCATGGAAATCAATATTAAAGTAGGACTAGTTGAAGTCAACCTCTTCAAGACCTACAGTAAACCAGTTACTATCTAATTTAAAATTAGAATATCAAAAAACAATTCATCCATTTTCTCTGTTCAAATAGTGTTGCTTCCCTAAGAATGTCTGTTAACAGAAGAATTTACAACTGAACATATTCTGTCATTTTTAAGTTGTTCATAATCTGAGTTACTCAATTTAAAAAAAAATTATTTATCTTTAGTAATCAGCAATAAACTGTATGTTGAGATTGTACTACCAGCTGCTGTTTCCAAGATAATAAAAGTAAATTTGTAAGCCAACAAAAGCTCCTGAACAACTACTATTAGACTTTGTGGTAAGGCTTTCTTAGTTTCAGTGAAAAAGGATGAGAGTGGCTCAGATTTAAGGGAACTATTTGAGGGAGCATGAACGTGCTTGACAAGTTTATTAGAAATATTGCCGATTGGATAATTAAAGAATATTGTGTAAAGTGCAAAAGACCTTTTGCTGAGATGGTGATGTGTCCAGTTTATCTGTTAAAATAAACAGTTGCTTCAGAAAGTATTCTGACATTTTCACATTTTGCAATATTTATTATGCTGTGGATTTAATTTTAAATGGATGAAGTCACCATTCATGCTCATCAGTCTAAACTCAGTAACCTATAATGAGAGAGTGAAAACATGTTTTTGGAAATGTTTGCAAATTTTTAAAAAATCAAAAACTGAAATATTTATTTAAATAAAGATTCAGACCCTTAATTCAGTACTTTGAAAAAGCCCCTTTGACAGACAGCAGTTACAACTTTGTGTCAGGTTTGCCCAGCTCCACCTTCCTCTCTTCTTCTTCCTCACACTAGCCTAGCCCTTGCACTGATTACACTGTTCAACACACCTGCCCCGCTTCCCTGATTACTCACCAGCTGCACCTCATTAGTCTCCTCCATACTTATACACTGTTCACCAGTCACTCCCCTGCCAGTTCTTTCTCTGTCTTCAGGCCAGTGGTTGTTATGTTGTTTTATCAAGTTTATGCTAAGATTGTCTTTGTTCTCTCTAGTCCTTGTTAGCACCCTAGTCGTTATCCTGCCCTGCCGTCTCTAGTGTCTTCTTCCTCTTCGGACCTCTCCTCTGGACCCCCCTGGATTTAATCTACACCACCAGCCACCGCCTCCCAGGTCGATGCACAGTCTCCCTTACCCAGTTTATCCCTGCTCTTCTGTCTACAGCCATCATCACCTCCACCTCGACCAGCCCAGGAGTGACCTCTGCGTCCGCAGCCCGGTACATCATCATCCACCATACCACTGACTGTTTTTCTGCTGCTGCTGATCGACACCCGGTCATCTACCTCATTACTCCTCCTGTATATATGTCACTACCTTCACTGTAAATAAACCTCACTGCTTGCACCGAAGCCAGCCACCTGGGTCCGCTTTTTATCTGCTCGCTCACTCTGTGTTCGAGCGCACCCTAACACTCCTTATGTAAGTCAATGATGCTTTGCACCCCTTGATTTGGGCAGTTTATCCCATTTGATATTGTCAAGCTCCAAAGCAGAATCGGAGTTAATGTACAAGTATGTTTGAACATGTAGGATTCTGACTCTGGTGCAGAGGCTCTCAATGTGTTGTAAGGCAAGAGGGATAGAAAATAACAATGACAATACAATAAAAAAAAAAGAGCATTAAAATAAGAATACGCAGTGTGTGCATTCAAGTAGGAAATGTGTGCAATCAAAAACAGGAAAGAAGGAGAGGAAAAGAAAGACAGTATATATATAAATAATGTATATGTGTATTATATACATTACATTAAGAGCTGTCAGACTGATACAGTATATGCAATGGTTAAATTTATAAACTATTGCACTGGGGTGATGCTGTGCCCAGTCTTACAGTCATGGATTAACTGTTAATCAGAATGATGGCCTGGGCAAAGAACTTGTCCTTGTGTCTGGTTGTTTTGGCGTAAAGTGACCTGAAGCGCCGTCCAGAGGGGAGGAGTTCACACTGTGTCAAGGGTTTGAGAGGTCTGCAGAAATATACTCTGCCCTCCTTTTGACCCATGAGGTGTCCAGGTCCTCCATAGAGTACAGGCTGGCACCAATGATTCTTTCTGCAATCCTGACTGTCCGTTGAAGTCTGTTCCTGTCCTGTTTGGTTGCCGAGCCAAACCAGACAGTGATGAAGGTGCAGAGAACTGACTCGATGATTCCTCTGTAGAACTGTATCAGCAGCTCCTGGGGCAGGTCGAACTTCCTGAGCTGGTGCAGGAAGTACATCCTCTGCTGTGCCTTCAAGATGACAGTGTTGATGTTGGACAATTACTTTCAGGTCCTGGGAGATAGTGGAGTCCAGGAACTTGACTCCTGAAGTCCACTGTCATCTCCATTGTTTTGAGTGTGTTCAGCTCCAGGTTACTGCGACTACATGACAGGACCAGATGTTCAACCTCCTGCCTGTAGGCTGACTCATCACCGTCTTGGATGAGACAGCAATAGACTGGACATCTGTTAACTGCCATCTTCAGGCCTCTCCACAGATGTTCTGTGGGTTTTCCATCTGGGCCACTCAAGGACAGTCAGAGGCTTGAGCTCTTTAGACATAGTTTGGAGTTCTGCCCAAAGGGTTCAGTTTTTGTTGCATTCAACCAGGAAGTGTTTTTCCTCATGTGGTCAAAGTCCTTTAAATGTCATTTGGGAAACTCCAAGTAGGCTGTCTTGTTTTATCCTCTTTCATGTCTGAATGTATTGCTTAAATTAATAAAAATCAAACCAACCATTGTTAGTCATACAACCTGCATTGTTGTGATTTGGTGAATTTACACTTTATTTTTCTTTTGTTCTACCCAAAATTAATTTCACATTTTACCAAAATGCTAATTTCTGGACTAAAATTAAAATGCTTTAATGCTGTCTACATTTTTGTCAACTACTCTTGTGATTAGTTAGTGTCAAATAACAATTA
This sequence comes from Monopterus albus, assembly GCF_001952655.1. Taxonomy (NCBI): domain Eukaryota; kingdom Metazoa; phylum Chordata; class Actinopteri; order Synbranchiformes; family Synbranchidae; genus Monopterus; species Monopterus albus. The sequence continues at coordinate 1,686,724 of NW_018128013.1, read as the reverse complement.
GTAAATGTGAAATGTTTTCATCAGCTAAAATTAGACTAAAATGTTAAACTTCTTTGAGTAAGACAAGACTGAATTGTCCATAAATTTAGTTAATGAAACAATGACTAAAACTAAAGGAGGTTGCCTAAATACGACTAAAGCTAAGATAAGCTTTCGATTTCAGACCTAGAACTAGAGCTAAATGTAAAAACAGCTGACAAAAAACTATTGCAAACAGCATGTACACAAGTTAATATATGCTGTACCCAGGTATTTTCATAATGGTTAACAGATACAGGTGATTAACCAACAAATATGGACTGTGATTTCCTATTCATCTTGACCCAGCAAGGGTGACTTGATTCTGTAGTATCTGAGATAACACAATGCCTTAAAATCACAAGGCAATGTCAGAAATATGGCTCAAGTATTCAGACTTCTATTCAACTATTTGACCTTGGCAAGCATGGATGAACTGATTGGCTGGCTGACTGACCACCCAAAAGTAAGCAGTGCTTGCGACAGCATTAATGTAGACGCGATTCCTGAGAAATATTAGGTAACATGACCTAACTTTAAAGCAAAACAACAGCACTGCAACTCAGTCCCAAAATCTGATGCTGCCAGTTTGTTGGAGATTTGTATACACTGTGTCTGAGAGATGTGTGTAGTTCCTAAAAGGCTTGACGTCAGCTGGAACTTTTACTCTTGCTTTCTGCTTGTGATTTCCAGTAATGCAAAAACACTTGACTGATAATGAAGGCACACTCACATACAGGTAGATTTTGATGTGTGATAGAGTGTGACTAGCTGGTGCAGCTGGGAATTAAAATTGTGCTCCAAGAAAACTCTTAAAGATAGTGTCTTGCCAATGATTCGGTCAAATAGCTGATAGGAAAAACATTTGCACATACAGTATCATGATGGATTCAAAGATCTCAGCTGCAGTTTGATGGATTAGTCTCAGTTATTGACTTCTGAAGCCTCTTAAGTTTGATGTTCATCACAAATACGTATCTGCTTAAAATTCACAAAGAATACTCATAACTTCAAAACTTCCTGGAAAATAATAAAGTTTTTATTTTTCTTCAGTAACAAAGTAGTGAAGAAGTAGTTGATTCACGTTCATGTATTGGAAACATAAGCTGCTAACAGCTAATTTGCCATGATGTAAACAAGCTGGTTAACAAAAACGGAGCTCTGGCTGTAACCCACAGCTAATTAATTAATGCCATGTTACTATTGCACATCCTGTATTTACATCCTCAAAAGCCTTCAAATTATAGGAGCTACAGCTTTATAACTTATAGCATGATTTGGTAGGTTTTGGTGTTGCAAACAATTAAGCAATAAGCTGCAGACTGTCCCATTAACATATTTCCTATATTCCTGAAACACTGACAGCTCACCCATATTTGTTCATATACTGATACGTGCTGAAAGTCTGTGCACCTATAGACAAAATATCCAAAATTCTAAATGCCACTTGAGGATGATGGGGAGGTTTAGGTGATGTGGTTGTCTCAGTTTTGTCTAGGTTGATTCATAATCAAGCACAGGCCAGAAAGCCTTTGTGCAGGCACTAAGGCTGATTAAGGCATAACAAGTCAGAGACAGCAATATTAAATCTAAAGCTAACAAGTAACTAACAAAGTGAGGAGATGCAATTTCTGTTGCAAATATGCATAGCAGCAAATCTACAGTATGTGTTTTTGTACATCAGCCCTTCCTCAAAAAAGTTGTCTTTGTCTTAAACTGTAAGTGAACCTTGCTTTGTATATATCAATAAAGATGAGCAGTCCGGAGAAATAGTTCAGGTTACCTTGTGTTGTTGTTCAGACTACCAGATGCTTGGATGAATTATTCCTTCTAATGGGTGTTTTTGTATAAATATTGCAGTGCTGTTTGTCAGTGGATCAGCTTTCGTGCTGCCCTGGACCGGTCGCACGGCAGCAAGAAAGCAAAACAACAACTGTTTTATAAAACCTGCCAAGTGTTTCCAAATGGAAGCAAGACCACAATCCCACCCACAGTTGTGGTTAATTAATCCAATCAAGCTACAGTATCTAATTTTTTTCACCACATTATGCAGCATAAAACAGTTTAGGAACAGGTGCGACCAGTTCGGCAAATTGACGTACAACATAGGCTGTTTTTAAATGAACTCGATCAAAAGTACACTAATTAGAAGCATATAACTATCTTTATGTGCTCAATAAAGGTTTGTAAATAGAACATACCCTTGGCAAATATGGCTTTTGCAAGACTAAACTGCATTTCATAACTGCACTTAAGCTACCAATAGCTGACATTGTGATTTTTAAGCTACCCAATATCAACACAATAGTCATGCCAAAAAGGTAAAATGACAAAGATCTCATATTTTTTCAAAAGTTGTGCACTCATAATTTTCCGCTAAAACAGCATTTAGGGTGAGATGGAAACTTTAAAGGATTGCTCTCTTACAATTCACAACACATTTTCTACAGAAAGGCAGTCTTACAAACTGGAGATTGAAAGATGGCATTTGGGAAGGATCCAGTGTTTTTGGAGCTTAAGCAATAGGGCTTAAAGGTTATCATATCTGCAGCTTCATAGCTTGTGTTTATTTAACCTATTTCTCAATTCTCCCAATGTTATGCAAGTGCAATGAAATGAAAAATATTCAACAGCATTGTTAAGTACAATAAACATCAATATGAGGCCTTTAAACTCAGGGTCAAGTAGAAATAAATGTGCTCTGAGTTTGTCACACCACAAGAAAATGTGTTATTAACCACCCAGCCAAATTTGAATGATTAAAAAGTTTGGCAAGTATATAAAATCAGCTTTTAAAAGTATGAAAAAAGTAGGAGTATTGTTTGCTCTAAAACGCTGGGGGCATGTTGGGCAAAGTACACTGAAACCATGCCCATTTGCAGAAATGTGCCTCCTGTTCTCATCATGAATGTATTAAGGCAGTGCATGTAGAACAGATGCATTGTGGGGTGAGGTCATAGCAAGCTAGCTAGCAAACTGTAGGCTGTATTAGGTGTAGTAACTCATGATCAAACAGGAGAACTGGTGCTAATGTGCTAGGGATGTAAATGAATATTGTATCAAAAACCACTGAGTAGTGGATGGAAAATATGGTTTTGGTGTTTATGGAATGGCTTCTCCTTTGTGTTGGTGTTTGAATGAGAATGAGCAGTGCTCAGCTCCTACACACACACACATAGAGCAGAAAGCTGTTGTCACTGCAGTGGAGCCCAGGAGAAGTGTAAGTGAAACTAAAGTTTACAGTACCTATGCTTGTTAATAAAACCTTTGTGAGTAAAAAAAAACTGTACGAGGAGGAGTAGGAGTAATTTAACAAAACACCCTCTAAACAAGCATCAACTTGCTAGCAGCAAAGATCTAACTGTGGTGTTCTGTCCAGTGCAGCAGCTGCATGGTCCCGTTTCTCTCCCTCCACTAACTAGGATCGGTTTAGACCTGTTCTGCTACATTCACCATTCATGTTACTGATTTTTGTCACTGTTTAATGTCACTGATGTTTGAGGCAGCAGCATTAATGTTATTTGTACTAAAAACCATATCTGCTCTTTGCTTGGGTGAGGATAGGGTTCAGGGATGCTTTGTGTTAGGTCTAGAAAATGGTGTTGCTTATCGTGGGGTTCTGAAGATTTATGATGGCATGGGCTGACACCCCCCCCAAATAATGGGTAAACATGGCTCCAGTGCAGTGTAGTACACTATTACCACTAAGGCCTACAAAAATGGTTTTATCCTCATTCATGTCTGGATATATTGCTTAAAAACATTCACATTTCTAACATGACTTAAAAACCACTAGATTTCATGTGTTTTCATTAACTAAATTAAAATGTCTAGGATTATCTTTGAGCAAGATGAAACAAAAATGTCCAAAGTTTATTTGATTGAAATTGGTCTAAAATAAGACTGATGAGGTTGGCTAAATATGATTAAAACTGACAGGGACTTTTGACCTCAGGAGTAAGAGTAAATATAAAAAAGCTAAATAATACTAAAAAAGTGATGGTATAGAACAAAATAGAAACTACTGAAGAAAAACCAAAGTGAAGTAATTCAACTCCCCTCCTCTGGCATCTCACCTGGACTTTGGTGGGCAGCATCCAGTGCTTTAAAGAGTCAGTTGTGGTGCCATTAGGCAGAATCACAGGGTCATGCAGATCCATGTCCAGAGCCATAATGCATGTTGGGTAGCAAATAGCACCTGCAGGAAGGAGGTAGGGGGTGGGGACCAAATCAAACTTTCATTAGCATCTGTTGAATTTATTCATGTCCAAACACTAAGGGGAAAAAAAGACTACATAACTTCAGACCATGCCGGCATCTGTCATCTGGACTCCTGGCAATGAGAGAGCTTCTAATGTGTGCATGTGTGTGTTTGTGCGCCCAGTATTACTCACAGTGTGGGGTCTCAAACCCATTTAAAAACTAAAATTCTTGGGAAATTAGCCTTCCTCATGCAAACTAGATATAAATCACTGACCTTTAGCGTGACAACTTGATTTGAGGTTAGGGTCAGGCAAGTAAAGGTAATGGTTAAGGTTAGGGTAAGTCTCCAGGGAATTAACGTAAGTCATTGTAAAGTCCCCACAGGCAAAGAAAACAAATGTGTATGTGTGTGCATGTGTTGCAAGTCTCTCTGTGGGTTCAAGTTCTCTAAATTAATAACAAACTTTTATACCATTATATCAGTCTCTTTCAACAATACCAGTGTTTTTGGTCTACTAGCCAGTGTGTCACGTTATCATTGAGTACTGGGTTTTATGCTACAGGTTTGGGAGCTTCACCAAAATAGTTATCACAGGGTATGTGCACCAGAGAAAAAAAGTGCTGTGGTGTAATTATTCAGTTTCACTTTATTACCACTATCAATGTTGTCGTGTTGTCGGTATCCCATCGGCAATCGATGATTATTTTGTCTGTTCAGTTGATTAGTGTGTAAACAAACAATCAGGACTGCTGATTTGATGGACTGCACTGAAAGAAGGTTACACTTACCGACATCCATCCCCTGGTCGCAGCTGTAATCTACAGAGTTGAGATCAGGAGGAAGAGAGCAGGATCCCTGGACGCTGGAGCACATAGTGAACTCTGCTGTCCATTCACCATCCTCATTGCAGTGAATTTCACTCTGGAAACAAATATTAACACTAAAGATCATTGTTGTCGTCTATGAACCACATGCAGTCTACACAGCACTGTCAAAACAAACTGTTCAGGAAATCATTTGTTCAGTCACTTTAGTTCAAACCATAATTTGATAGTCTATTATTGTTTTATATTGTTAAGCAGTTACATGGATAAATATAAAGCTCCTACACAAATTAAATGACTCAATGAATAAATGAACATTTAAGTGGTATCCTTCATTAGTCCCATTTTTAAATATACATACTAAATAGCTATAATAAAAATTCTAAGTGTCATTCTCTATGGACTTCCTTCAAAGTCTGGAGTGAGTGCAACACACACACACACACACACACACACACACACACACACACACACACTATGAGCAATATGCTCATTCAGTTATACATATACCTCCCATACCAACTTTCTACATACAATGACCATCATTGAGCTTGGAGGTACGCTCCAGCCAGTCCTTGAGAATCACTGCTCTAGCACTTAAATCCATGCACAATAAATAGCGCACAAAATAGCACATGGATGCAGCTGCAGGCGCCACTGTTCATACACAGGCTTCTAATGTTCCACCGTTAGAGTGTTCAGCTCTGTTGATCACACAGGCAAACCTCTTTGCCTCATCTGGTGTGTTTTGAATATAGCTTATAGATTTGCATTAACAGTAAATCACAGAAGTCCCTCAGTCCTTGTCCTCATACTGGACAAACTGGTCTCAATGTGCAGCTAGCTGTGAGACCAGTGCAAAGGGACCATCTCCAGCATAGAGGACGGGTTGTTTTTAAGAAAATTTGACTGCAGTTTATCTACCTTACTTCGGTTGGCAAAGATGCATTTTAACAATGTTTCACATATGACTTACTGAGCTGGGAACTTAAAATCTTTTCAACTTAAATGAAATCTCAGCAGCATCTGTTGTCATCACCCCAGCACCTCTTGGGTGCACTGCATGGATGCTACTGTATTATCCCAAAAATGAGCAGTCTGGAGCAAAAGCACAACAGAAGTGCAGCAGGATGTATTTGACATGGTGTCAGTGAAAAAAATCTGATTTAGGCAAGTTCTGTGGTGCATTTGTGAAGATTAATAGCTGCACAGTAAAGCAAGCTAGACATTTGCTTCTTTTTATGAACATCACGGCCAAAATTGTTAGCATGAGTTGTGTGGCTCACAACATAAAACCTCTAAATGGACAGCTGTTGAAATCTTACATTTTCAGTTACATCAAGGCACTGCAACTTGCAGACGGTGTCATAGTAGAGGCTGTTGGTGCAGGTATACATGCCATGGAATACGTCAGGTAAAGCTGGGCAAGATATTGGCTCACACCCAGTTTCCTCCCACTGCCCCCCTTCCAGGCACTCCAGTGTGAAGTACTTCCTAAAGACAACATCTCCAAGTGAGATCTTAAACTTAAGCAGCATATGGTTTTGCATTGTTAAGTATCAAAACATTAAAATGTGTTTTTAGTTGCAAGATATAATGTGCAAAAAAGATACAATATGTGGCCAGTACTAGGATGTTTTCCCTTTCTACAGGTGCCAAAAACAAAATAAGATTCATTCACAGTTCTTGTTTCTGTTTTCTGATTGGAGGATGTTTACAGATATGACTGATTTGACATATGGGTAGAGCAAAAAATAACAAAAAAACAAAACATATATATACATATGTATAGAGAGAGAGAGAGAGGGAGAGGACCAAAGTGGACATTTATTAATTTAAAATGTTGGGATCTATTGCTGTATCAGTTGACTGCATAAACTACCCCTGCTAACTTCTGTATTGTCCATTTTACTGTTTCTATAGTAACAAAGGTCCCTTGTATGATGCATGTGGTGCGTAAATGTAACAGTGTGTGTTATATAATAAATTTATATACACACGTGTTAAAGTTAAGAGAAAAGTAGCTGCTGCTGTTCCTTTTCACATGTTAGGCTAATAAAGTTTTAGGGGTTCTTAAAATATTTGTACATATGCTTGAAAATGTGTAACTCAAAGATACCAGCTGCGAAATGGATCTTTACATAAAATAGTTTTTCACCACATTAGCTGGAAACTTAATGTAATACAAAACTGTAAAATGTATATATATATTTTTTACCAACCATGTGATAGTAAAACTCTTAAAATGGAGGACAATAAAGCAACAGAAATGTGCAGTAAAATTACTATACTATATGGTACATAAGTCAGCAACTTGATCACTAGTGATAAAGCCTGAAATGTCTTAAGATAGATAACTGACTCCATCTAAAGCAGGGCATAAACTTAATCCAGATGCTGTCTCTTCATTAACAACATGTGAACTAAATTTACTAATGAGCAGTTACTTAGTGCATACAAAGCAATGATAAGTTCAAGTTAGAAGTGACCTTGTGACCTTGTTCCAGATGATATACAAAGAAATGTCTATTTCAACTGTACCCATTAATGTTTAAAACTTTGCGCTTGGGGCTTGGGTGTTTATGTGATGCATTGTTAAATATCTCAATCAAAGAGCCAAATTCTACTATTAAGCAATGCATAGTAGGACCTTGTAAAATAAAGGAAAATAAAGAATTTCATTCATGATGCTGGGAGGCATGCATCATTAAACACTGCATTTACTTTGGTCCGTTACGGTATCTATGCAGACTTACTAGTATTTAAATGCACTGCACAACCCACAATACATGGTCACTCTGGACTGTTTTTGCAGTTTTTGTCCTTTTATTTTAAAAAGAATATGCCTCAAATAATCAATCTCAGTGATAATTTAAAGATAGAACCCACTTGAAGCAACTATGCAAACATGAATAATGCTGACTGCCTCTCCAAACCCTGGCAGCAGTAGTACTATTTTCAATCCATTGAGATTCCACCTGTCCCGCAACATTTACCTCGGTGTCTTCTGTTTGAGGCTGCCTATTACATAGAAGCCTTGGTCGCAACTGTAACGGCAGACAGCCCCCACGTCGTGCCCTGAGGCCAGACAGTCTGCTGTTAGCAGCTTGGCATTGAATATGTTTGGGACCTCTGGACACTCTATCTTGCAGTAGGCCTCTGGAAAAGACCACAGCCCATCCTCCAAACACACCAACCTGTCACTGTCACCTGATGATTGGAGAGGGTGAGACAGGGGAGGAGGAAGATTGCAATTCAACAGGATTTCAAAAGAATGTCAAAGCATAGCTGGACAAAGAAAGGAAGGAAAGAATATGAACTTGCACAAACCTTTGAATCATACTTATAGCTATGTAGTTTGCTGTGTTATTATATATATGTACTGAAGTGCTTTTTTGACTGATTTTCTACAAATCATGTGTCATTATGTGTCATGGCACCAACCAGGGCTGCCTCAATCATGTGTTCCTGTGTGCTTTTGTTGTTCTTGTAATTTTTGTCGGTATTCTGCAACTCTGCCTGGATTACTTTTACTAGGGACGAGCTTCTGAACATCTGACAGCTCAGAGGAGAGAGGAGGAGGCATCTGTTTCTACATTAATGTAGGTTGGTGTAGGGATGTCACAGTGCTGGAAAGAACTTGTAATATGGATTTAGAGGCATTATTCATTAACTCTAAACCATTTTATTCTCCTAGAAAATTTTCCTTGTTTATCCTGGTTGGTATTTATATTTCGCCACAAAAATGCATTGCAGCACCTAGGCAACCGGATAATAAGTATAGAACAGAAACACTCAGATTCCCTGATCATTATGTTGGAGGATTTTAACAGAGCAAACCTTACCCATGAACTGACCAAATACAGACAAATACAAATAACACAAACACAGACAAAATGTCAGTTGTGCCACCAGGGACAAAAACACACTGGACCAATGCTATACTGTACTTAAGGATGCCGATCACTCTGTTGCCCATGCAGCCCTCGAGTTTTCGGGCCATTGCATGATCCACCTCATTCCCACTTGCAGACAGAAACTTAAAGCTGCAAAGCCTGTGGTTAAAACAGTGAGAAGACTGAAGAGGCAAAGTCAAAGCTACAGGCCTGTTTTGACTGTACAGACTGGGATGTTTTTGAGGCTACAGTTACATACTTGGATAAGTATACTGACATTGTATCAGCTTCTGTGAGGACATGTGTGTGTGCCCGTTAAGACTCTCTGTACATACAATACACCAATAAACCTTGGTTCACAGTGAAGCTCAAACAGCTCTGTCATGCCTGAGGCCTACAGGAGTGGGGACAGTACTCTGTACAACCCGGCTAAAAACACACTGACAAAGGAGATCAGAGTAGCAAAGGGGAGCTGCTCTGAAAGGCTTAACAATCAGTGTCTGGCTAGTGAGTATGGAGGAGCCTACAGAAGATCACCAGTTACAGGAGACCATCCCTCCTGCTGTGGAGAGCTACCAAATGGCTGATGAACTGAATGTGTTTTATTGTAGGTTTGAGAGGCAGAACTCTATACCCCTTTCTCACCTCATCTTGGACCAGCAACCAGTAGCTGCTTTCCCCAGGACCACCTCTCACCCCACCCCACCCCCACCTCTGAGGGTCTGTGAAAAAAGATGTGCATAGCCTTATTAAAAAACAAAAGATCAGAAAGGCACCAGGCTCAGACAATGTCACCCCCTCCTGCCTGAAGGTTTGTGCCGACCAGTTGGCTTCCATTTTCACACAGATTCTTAATAGATCACTGGAGCTTTGTGTAGTTCCCCTCCTGTTTTAAATGTTCCACCATCATCCCAGTTCCAAAAAAACCCTCCATCAGGGAACTGAATGACCAAAGACCTCTCGCTCTGACATCTGTAGTCATGAAGTGTTTTGAGAGACTGATGTTGACCCACCTGAAGCCCATCACTGTTGTTCTCCCTTTATACAACTGCACCTCAGGAGACCCCCTGTAAAAATCTTGAAGTTTACAAACACAACAGTCATCGGCCTCATCCAAGATGGAGATCAGTCGGCTTACAGACAGGAGGTTGAACAACTAGCCCTGTGGTGTGGTCATCACACCCTGGAGCTGAACACACTGAAAACAGTGGAAGTGATAGTGGATTTTAGGAGGAGGTTCCCCATCCTATCTCCACTCACTATACTTAGCAGCACTGTTTCAGTCATGGAGTCCTACAAGTTCTTGGACTCCACAATCTCTCAGGACTTGAAATGGACAACCAACATCAGTACCATCATCAAAAGGGTGCAGCAGAGGATGTACTTCTTGCATCATCTCAGGACGTTTAACCTGTTGCAGCAGGTGTTGATTCATTTCTATAGAAGAATCATCGAGTTTGTTCTCTGCACACCCATCACTGTCTGGTTTGGGCCTTAACTCACCATCAAAATGAAACTGGGTCCTTGATTTACTTCATAGGAAGCAGATAAACACAGCATTATTGCAGGAGACCCACCTCAGACCAACATGACTGCAGAACAGATTTTACACAACTGTGGCAGCTTCAGGGGATGGCTTGTGTAGGAAAGGGGTAGCAATCTTAATAAAACAGAGCTTGAATATTGTTACAAACTAGCTGGGAATCCATGGGGAGACTAGCCTAATGTTGTGAAAAAATAGAGATATATATATGCTTAAAAGGACCACATAATTTATGAAGCTCTGAATCCCTTTCTTACAACTTAACCTCTTCTTCACAAAGACGACCAGGGGGATAATCTTGGATGGGGGCATAAGGACCAAGCACCCTCTATTTTATCAATACCTTTTCTCTTTTTCTTCTGTCTTTCCCTTTTGTGCCCCCCCCCCTCCACCACCATCCACTTTAGGGGGAGGCAGTGCACAACCAGTGGCACACTACTCTGGAAGAGAGCTGGCAAGCATGCCGGACCTCAGACTGGGTAATGAGAACAGAGGATACAGACTCCATTTTGTTATTGCCCAAGTTCAGAGGAGTAATATTTTTATAGGTACTTGGAGATTTGACATATACCAGGTGTCCAAGGAGGAAATATTCCTTAAGAGTTTTACCACCGGGGAAGAGCCAGAGCAGTTTCTACTCCAGGTGCTTCCTAGCCTCTATGAAGGGGGTGGGGTTATGCCCAATATTCAGCATCTACAGTCAAGATATACGAATTCAAGATACTGACATGTAGTTCCCTCAAAATTCCTGGGTTCGGGTGACTAATTGACCTTTGTCAACCTGAGGGACTGCCACCAATAACTGACTTTTAGTTACAGGATCAAAGACGGAGGCACGCCAGACTACTTGCACTAAATTTGTCTGCCTTTGGCTTCAGACTGAAATGAGGAAAGAGCTCACCGACTCCTGATCAAACTGCTTCTTTCATAGGTTTGTTCCTGAATTCAACTTGTCAGCAGAAAGACTTACAGCATTCCAGCCCCATCTGGCCCTGTTCCTTGAAGGAAAAACACTTTCCTTCAATGTCTGACTGTTCAGAGTGGGCTGTCAATGATACTGGTTGTTCTACACTAGCCAAACAAACAGTGGCTGGTGGAAAACGTTCAGCTCCTGTGTGGCCAATCATAGCCCCCACTAGTATGATGGGACCTGCTTTCAAAGTCATGGGATTGATTTATCAGCCCTTTTAGATGCATTAACCCCATCACCATTTGAACCCTAGAAGCAGGTAAAGCTTAACACTGTCAAATTTCATACATACCATTCACTGCCCTCCTGCGGTCTTTATTTTCCATAAACTTGCAAAGCAGCCATTTTTTTGTAGACTACTGCTGTGTTTGTTTACACCTGTCGTATCGTACAAATGTTATTTACCTGTACTAGATTTGTCTGTGTTAAGTTTGGACCCAAATGCAACCCAACAGGAAGTTTGAAGAGTTCTTTAGTAACTTTAATGAGAACTTGGCAGGCAAAAAAAACAAGCATATTGCCAAGGCTTGATGTAAACATGGTATAAAACAAAGTGTATGGCTGAAGAACCAAAAAGCTTAATGATATTCTCAAACTTAACATGGTCAACATGAAACTGACAGGTCCACTTAAATAACAGGGCTTGTCCGCAGAGGCTATGCTGAACAGGTATACAAGTACCTACCTACCTACCTACCTACCTACCTACCTACCTACAGGAACAAACAAAGAATGCAAATAAACAGACTACTAGGCAGAACTAACAACAAAATTGCACCTGGCAAACACCACTAGAGAAGTGATTGGTAAAATAACAAGACAATACCTGGTGTAACTTATGTAGATAACCTACAGTACAATAGGTTATCTAAAGTTGATGAGAAAACAGTTGTGCATGAAACGAAACTGACCAGTGAATACAGAAATGACTCCTTAAATAGTTCACAGGCAGTCAACATTAAGGAAATTGGTCCAAAACCAGAAAACTCTTGAAGCAGTACAACAAACTGATGAAAGTCTGATAACAAACTGGCAAAGGAGGTGAGGGATTATAAAGGACAGACAGGGAAGGGTAATGAGAAACAGGTGAATGCAATTGAGGTCAATCATGGAGAGTCAAGCTAGGACTAATGAGAATAGCACAATGTAGGAGATAACTTCAAAGTAACACAGGAAGTGGCCAGATAACCATGACAGGATTTGTCATTGCTTGGAAATATATTTTCCAAACTTTATCCCAGATCCTTAAAATTGATCTGGAAACCAACCCTCTGGTTTTCTTTTTTGGCAAGACCAGACAGGAAGACAAGAGACTGACTCCAGCAAAATGCCATCCTTTGCCTCTATTTTGGCTAGATGTGCCATCTTACTCAGTTAGAAAGATGCTGCCCTGCCCAGCCATTTTTAGTGAGGCTGAGGGATATTATGTCCAGTTTAAAGCTAAAAAAAGTTTGTAACTCAACAATAAAAGTAAACAAATTAAATTTTTTTTTTTTTAATCCAAAAGGGATGAGGACCTTTTCTGAGGCACATTCAGAATCTTCATTCAATCACTATAATACCTTCCTTTTCTTCTTTAGTGTTTGTTTGTGACAGTAAAGCACAAAAATTTATACATTTATATTTATATATGCATTTTTCTATATAAAAACCTGACTTCTGACATTTTCAGGATTGCTCCATGGACTCAGTTTGAAAGTGCACAAGTCCTTCTCACATTACACCTTCTCCACACTGATCTAGCTATGATGGAACAGGGTACAATGAAATATCCCTTATATATGGAAAGAGGGCTTAGAGATAGTTTTGGACATGATGGGTAACCGGTGCAAGGTTATTCTGTAGGTGCTCCACTTCCTTGGATTTGTTCAGTAAACATTATGTATTTGTTGGGCACTACACATTTTTCCTGCTTAAAAATATTGTTGATGAAAGAATTACTCTTTATCTGCTTTTCCACATGAAAATGAAAAAATTATTTCTAGGAAAGCTTGCCTTTGTTGTTAAATTCAGTATTTTAGTTAGAATTATGTTTAAAGTGATAACACAAAAAATTTCACAAATATTTATGTATAGTTTTTATACACGCATGGCCATGTATTTCACAGTCATGTTCCCATGGGATTTAACAATGAATATTTTAGAATAGACAACACAAGACTAGAATACAACAGAATAGACAGAACCATACCTTACCTTGTAGTATGGCTGGTGATCCACAGGTGAAGGAACATTGTTTGCCAAAGGTGGTTCCCCAGGGGCAACTAAATATAGCGTGGTAGACATGAGACTGATCAGGCAGGCCACAGTCCACAGGCTGACAACTAACTATTCGATCCCATGAACCATGAAAACATTCCAGGTCTAGCTGTCTCTGGAAGAGGAGAGATTAGTTGTTGTTGGTACTGGTGCCGATTTGTGCTCTATTACACGTTATACTTTTACCCATATATTCCTAAAATTTAGTCTTAGAATTATATTGACACTTTCTTGGAGTTTTACAATCAATGTCATAAGTGAAACTGAAAATACTAAACATAAAACCTTGTTGACTCCCCTCATCACTCACAGGGGACATAATTAAATTAACCCAGATTTTGGAAGGAAAACATAATGCAAGCACAAATGATGAGTGAGAAAAAAAAGAAAATGTTACAAAGAATGGAACAAAGAACTATAATACTACTCTAGCAGTTGGAAGGAAGTACTGCATGTCCCATATGTGTTATTGCTTTTTTCATGAGACCTTGTTTCTGTTTGTCTTATATGTCAGTTAAATCTTGATGAATTTAAAATACAAATGTGTGCAAAATAGATCAGTGATATCTAGATGGATAAATATAATATGACAGTTGAAGGGCACTGTATGGTGTTATTTCAGTAGTGCAACACATAAGACAACATCTAGTGTACCTGGTGGGGTGGAGCTCTTCTGCCATTGAGGACAATGATACTGAAGCCATGGTGACACAGAACAGAGCAGTGAGAAGCTTCCCCTCCTCCTGTACATCTGCAGAGACATGCTAACATATAAATAGTTCTTTTGTTTGTTGTTTCAGATCTCTGATTGCTCAGTGTTCCATTCCAAAAGACCTACCTGACAGAGGCATGCTCTACCTGCAGAGGGCTGCAGGTGTCTATCTGGCACGGCCGCTGCAAACAGCTATTGCAGGGTTGGATGGAGAAAAAGAATTCGAGAAGGAGCAGGATGAGAGGTGGAGACAGACAAAGAAAGCAAGTCCTAAACTGATCACAAGTTATGTCTCATCTTATTCAAGCGAGATCACATTAAAAAGAAACTCCAAATCATATCACTAGATGGAAATTAACAATGCCTTGCACAAAAATGCCATGACTGAATATTTATTATTTAGACTTACTTAATAAATTGCAATAACTTGCAATAGACTGCAAGTTCTGTTTTTGAGAATATGCTTCCCCTGCTTATAGTGTAGGCTATATTAAAGTGCAGCTACACTGATTTTTCACATCAAAGTTTGTTTACAGGTCTTGGGGTGTGCTATTGCATATGTGAAAAAAAAGAAATGATGAGAGAAAGAAGTACAGCAGGCAACCACTGTACCACAGGTTGCAATGCAAAAATCAGGGCAGTACTGTTTTTAGGTTTTTCCAGGGGTCTCTATAGTCAATATTCTAAAAAGTACTTAGGAAAAAAAGGCAAATTCCCAAAGACAGAAGTTTTTTTTTCTTTTAACTTATATTCAAACATTTTCTTTGCTTAAATGAGAGCATTCAGTGTCTGTATTAAATATGATGAGATGTGTGCATATAATCCCTTGTTCAAGAACAGTAGAAAACTGACATGCTATGTGTGAAAGCATGCATGTTAATGTGTGTGTGTGTTAAGTAGGTAGTTGTGGGAGAGCCCACCCTCTGATGCGCACCCGGTCAGGGCGAAGGTGCTGAAATGGCAGGAGGTCCTCAGGGCTACCCCTCCCACTGCCACAGAGGGGGAGGAGAAGAGGAGGATAACAGAGGCCGTGAGGAAGAAGGGTTGAGAGAGGTCATGGGTCACATTCACTACCAACGGGTTCCGATGGCAAGAGAGGTCATGTGTGCCTAGATAGGTGGAAGAGTTTCCAGTAGTTTTTGAGCTTCAAATGTGACCAATTATCATTAGCAGTAGCACTATTGTATTTTCTTTTAAAAATCATCAAGAACATACAAAGAAATATAGGTAAAATATACCTAGTGAGTGATTTTTGCCAGTAGTATCAGACAGGAACATGGTGACTGTTCTCCGACATTGCTCCCCAGACCATGACCCGTCTGAAGCTAGGTACACCAATACAGAGGCTGCCACTCCAGGATGGACAAATCCCACCTGGATGGATCAATGGTAAAAGTGGCAAGAAAGAAAGAGCATATATATATATTTATATGAGATGCTATAAAAATACATTTGGACTTTTCAAAAAGTACAATTGTAAAAAGTAGCATGTTGGTCATAGCTGATCAATACATTCATTAATGTGGGGTTACTGTGAGCTAAAACATTTCACTGTAGATTTTCATCAGTCTATAGGATACACATCTGGTTTCCTGGTCCTGATTGGCTGTGCATTACAATGGACAAAATGGTTCATCATTTATAGGCCAGATAAAGATGTACTGTATGTCGTCCTTTACACAGTGTTAGCAGCTTCTCTTCTTCTTCTCATCTGCACAGTGGGTGGTGGAAATATAAGGACAGTATGAAGCTCATGTGAAACGGTTGGTGGCAGGGGGAAAAGTGGCTGATTTCTCCACATGTAGTTGTAGTAGAACTTGTCAATCTGTAGTCCTCTTCAGAAGTTAGCAGTGATAAGAGTCGAGCAACGCAAGCACTTGGCATTACAAATTAGGAAAGCAGGGAATTCCACACAAATAAATACAAATTTTGAAAAGCAAACAAGCTGTGATCATAGGCAGAGCAGCAGGTGGGTGCTGCACATGTCCTAACCAATGCACATGCTTGCATGCTATGACTGGAATCCAGTATAACTGCAGTGATTCCAAGTTGACCCCTGACCTTTTTTCTCTGTGACAGATCTTTTCATAATCATCTTTCAAGCAATCTGTGAGAATTTCATGCACAATTTTGGGTTGAATATCACATTAAAGATATTTTATAGGTTTTTCAGAAAATGGAAGGGCTTCCAAATGAAGACAGAACTGTTAAATGAGACAGATGCCTTTTAGAGAGCTGGCAGATGATAGGATATGATACTATACATTGGCTTTTCAAGCAAGGCAAGATACCGTATTTAAGGCAAGGGAGGCTTTTCAGAGACATTAAAACACATTTCAGGGAAATAGAGGTGTTTCAGGGGGAGCTGGCAGATATGCATGTTATAATGATGGCTTTTCAGGCTGTAAAAGAATATTGGGGGGTTTCTAGAGATTGCAGAATCTTCTGATAAAGAGGGTGTTTGTAAAAGAAGCAGGGGATGGAAAGAGGAGTCATTCAACAAAAATGTCGAAATGATTAGAAAAAAAGAATCAGCATGTGTGGGGGGGGGGAAGAGGCACGCTCCTGAGTGTAAAGGACTCTATAATCCAGAGCATGATGAACAAGCTTGTGAAGTTATCAGTCAACTCAACAGCTAGCCTACGCTAAATCTGAACCTGCAGAGTTGATTGTGGAAACTGTGCTATGGAAAGATGAACTAATACAAAACTACTAAATATGAGAACCAGACACAGATCTGCAATGGAAAGCCAGGTCCAGATACTGTGGAATACAGAAACCATAACATGCAGGTGAAGCACTATGTTGGAGCTGCAAAGATAAGCAGGAAAATTTGGGATATAAATCATTTGAACTGCAGCACTTGCCGTTGTACTTCTCTGTCAACACAGGGTTTGACAACAAAGAGAAATGTCATTCATAATAGACATCAATTTTAGTCACAAATAAATTAATTAGTTAATGATATGTAATTCTCAAGAATCCTTTTTAAATTATCAAGAACATAGTTGGCAGGAAATGTTTTGTTCCCTGCATTTTCTAGAACCATAATCAGAATCAGTGTTATCGGCCAGGTGTGTTGGACAAATGAAGGAATTTGACTCTGATATAGCAGCTCTCAATGTGTACGTACATACTGTATCAACAAGCAACGAAATGTGCATTAGGAAAAAAGATAAAAAATAAGAGTAAAGTACTTATAAATAGAGACTTGTACATATATATATTATATATATATATATGTATACAGTATGTATACACACACACACACACACACACACAGACACACAGTCTGCATTCAACGGATCTATATGTACAAGATATATTGACAGGTAATGAACTGAGGGTTATTGTCCAGTCATACTGTCATGGGTTAAGTGTTAATCAGAGTGATGGCCTGGGGGAAGAAACTGTCCCTGTGCCTGGTTGTCTTAGTGCACAGTGACCTGTAACGCCGTCCAGAGGGGAGGAGTTCAAACAGATTGTGCCCATGGTGTGAGGGGTCTGCAGTGATCCTCTTCACCCTCCTTTTGATCCGTGAGGTGTACAGGTCCTCCATGGAGGGCAGGCTCACACCAATGACCTTTTCTGCAGTCCTGACTGTCCGCTGAAGTCTGTACTTGTCCTGTTTGGTTGCTGAGCCAAACCAGACAGTAACGGAGGAGCAGAGAACAGACTGGATGATTCCTCTGTAGAACTGTATCAGCAGCTCCTGCGGCAGGTCGAACTTCCTGAGCCGTAACCTTACTAAGGCACCCGCTCGCTTCCCTTGCCAGCACTTCCTCCAGGTCCCATAGATGATCGGAAAGTCCACACAGCATCCTTCATTCACAAAAGTCAGAGAAAGGTGGTTTGGTGTGAGTCCGATGTTTAACAGTTCTTCTCTGGTGAAAGTAATCTGGGATGGGTTGCAAAAGACCGAGAAAACAAGGAAAAACAACAAACACAGGAGAGCACGAGTACATAAGGCAGCCATAGTCGTTGGCGCTATCTTTAATCTAAATTCTAAATTCATGATGACTAAGAAATCTATTTCTTATTACAAAATTATTATTCTAGCAGATGCAGGTATTTAAATATCTTCTGAACATCTTTGAATTATAAGCAATGACTTGATTAAACAACACTATTGCTATTAACTATTAGTTAATGTATTATAATCATCACTGAGGATTTCCAAGATTAGTATTCTTGCAGTCAAAGAAAAAATTGTAAATACAGAACAAGTACAAGGTTAGACATGATTTGGTGACCATCTACAGATTGCTAGAGCTCACAATTCACAACTGACCTGGAAAATGAGTAATTACAGTAATTAATGCACTGAATCATGCAACTGTTTGAAAGTCAGGAGTGTTTGCGTGTGTGGAGGTTTGAGCCAGGAGTCAGTGCAAGAGGCTGTTCAACCCCATTTAAAGTAGTGGAAAATGCTGGAAGCTGTTGAAGACAAAATAGCCACTCACAGTCATTCAGTGGAGGGGAAAACAGATACAGTATGCACATGCATGCACGCGCGCGCGCGCGCACACACACACACACACACACACACACAAACTTATACTCTGTATCTTTGTAAGGACACTCATTGACATAATGCATTTCCTAGTCCCTTACCCTAATACTTAACCATCAGAACTAAATGCCTAAACCTAACTTAAACTAATCCTAACCCTCAAAAATGTCTTTCAGAAAGTGAGGACCAGCCAAAATGTCCTCACTCTGTAGCAAAAAAATACAAAAAAAATATATATATAAAAAAATAACTTTGTGGTCCTCATTATGTAGCAAGTACAAGAACACACACACACAAATACCTTCAGCCAAAATGAATGTTCCAGGTCATTATTTGTGTCAGACTCGGCTGTGCAGGGGAACCAGGCATTGGTGGACAGTTTCTCGCCCACCTCTAGGTGCTGGTACCTGCAGAGCTTCACACAGAAAAAGGATACCTAAACTTAATTGTGCAACAAACAATAATAACTAATCCACAAACAGTAGACTATTCTTTACCTCCATTCACCTCTAGAAAGAAACTAGTAGTGAAGGAGTAGCATGGACATTTCAATTCAGCTCATATGCCCCATGTTCAATTCTCAACTCCCTACTGTTTTTCTTGCATTAGTGTGAGTTTACCTGAAGTAATATTTTTCTTAATCTTTCATTTTTTTAAATCTCTTACCTGTGTAATATTGACCACAATTCTAGGTTTATTGTCCAAATCCTAACTGTTAGCTGACTTTTTAATGTGAAAAAACTTTATGTGAAAACTGTTTATTCCACTGGTTACATATTATGGCATGAACTAAATAGTGATATAATCACATTGCAAAGTTTACTGTGGAGCAGTAAAAGGTTTTCAAAATGTGCATTACATATTTTGCTCTAATTTAATTAATTATATTATACTATTTGGTACCTTGAAAAGAGTGAGTAGAGTAGGATAGCATTTGACAGGCCATGATGATTTTATTAAAGATTTATTATTATTATTATTTATTACATCTTTCCTCATACAGACAGTGTACCATGAGGTTTGCCAGTTTTGAGATGCTGGAACCAATGTGCCTGACGCCAAAAACCCTCCCGTGATAAAAGTGGACTAAATCATATTGTTTGCCCAGGCAAGAAGAACTTTATTAACTATATGATACTGTATGTATCTTATGCTTTATTTGTATGTGACCGACTTTGTAGAGGAGCAAGGCTGATGTAAGAATATTTCAAAAGCTGATGTAATGTCAAATAACAGCAATAATGGAACTGAGAGGTGTTATGTGATTTCCGTGGGACTAATAAAGGTTTATCTTATCTTATTCAGAGTTGCTGTCCTGGCTGGTCGGCGGAGGCATTCAGCCGCAAAGCAGTCTTTCTAGTTCTTTATAAAGTAATTATACTGCAGATAAACTTCTCTCATCTTCTGAAAAGGTATTTCATCAACAGTTCATCTTCCAATCATTATCTTAGATCACAAGACGCATATCTGCTGCCTGTCTCTAGATTATAGGCAGAGAAGGGAAAGAAAGCTTTCATGTTTCCTGCTCCAGTTACAGTTTAAGAAATGCAGTGAGAAGAACTTTCCATCTGGAGTCAAGGCTATTGTAAAGTCTATAGTAAAGGATTACTTTACTAAGTGACATTTGCTCTTGTGTCCTTCTCTACTGTTAGGCTATTTGACCCACAGTACATACATTGTCACCAAAAGGCTCCTAAGCCCATTAAATAAAGGGGGAAAAGGAAACAATTTCTAAAACATAACTGTTATTTGGGCTGATTTTTGCTTATAGTGTTTAATCTAAAACCACAACCTGATCTTTCATAATAAATTTAACAATAAACTTAACCTGGTAATAAAAAAGTTGAAATAAATACATTTTTAAAAAGGTAGCAGAGCTTTTTGTCTTCCGTTGTGAAAACTTGTTAATAGATCAACTAAATATTAATTTGCCTGAAATTTGCCCTGTGGAATTCCAGACTCATCAGAAGCAGGTGTGACTCACCGGCATCAAAAAAAAAAAAAAAGCCATATAGCTTTAAGCCAAACATAGTAGCCTGGCACACCTCCAGCAAGTAAACAATAAAAAATGTATGCACCATCTTTAATTTTACATGGACTGTATTGATTTTAATGTAATTTACTGTGTCTATAATTAGAGGTTGTGTGGTTGTTACTTAATAAACAGCAGAAACAAATGTGAACTTTCTACAACTGATAAGGAGAAGTTCACCTAATATCTAGTACATCTGGTTTTTAACACTTGTCCAAAAACAATTTTATTAACACCAAATGTTTGAAAGGATTCGTCACTTGAGTAGCCAGTGGGAATCATGAAATTTACAGAAGTATGAAGTTCTTATCTACATCAGGACTTGCAACAGGAAAAAACTTCTCCTGATCTATACATAAAATGCACATAGGAAGCCGGAGTACCCGGAGAGAACCCACGCAAGCATGGAGAGAACATGCAAACTCCACACAGAAAGGTCCCAGGTGGGGCCCGAACCCGGAACTTTCTCGCTGTGAGGCAACGGCGCTAACCACTGTGCCACTGTGCTGCCCGATTTGGAGAATTTATGCTAATAAAAATCATGCATAGATTCATGTGTTTTTGAGACAACCAAGAGGTTGAGAAATGCAGTCAACTATTGACATTACTGCCAAAGGGTTGAAAATTTCCATAATGGTCTCCACAGGGAGTTTATTGTTACCTGAATTATTTATGTGCCCTGTGATTCATATTTCATACCATGTTCAGGGATGGCTCTCCGGTGGCAGCGTGGGCAGGACAGCAGTTGGAGTCCTGGTGAGAAGCAGTGGCGATGGATGCCCACTGGTCTGTGTAGCCCAAAGGTGTGAAGTAACCACAGTCCTGAACACTGGAGCCCCGCTCAAACTCCTCACATACACCATCACCATCAAAAACATAACACTGACTGGGTTCACCTTGGGAGACAGAGGAGGATTTATGAAAGAATATAAAACCTGGTTTCTTAATCTGGCAGGGAACCAAATCTGAGCAAATTTATTCTTTTTTTTGGGGGGGGGGCACTATTAACATTAGCCACATCGACTCAGCCATATCTGACTCTCTATGCTGCCAACAGACTGTAAATTATGGAAGGAAATAAACTTAAACTTTAACTAATTATTGAGCAGTAATTCACCAATGTTTAAGTATGAGAACCTAATATGTGACTTTGGTCTTAAAAGTACCTCAGTGGGTCATCAGGTGACAACAACAGCATTATGTAGCCTTAGAGGACTGTCAAGGCAGTGGGGTGTAAAACTCATTCTGAGTTTGAGATTGCTTTTGCTGTTATTGTGTCTGCTAATACATTTTGAATTCAGTATTTTTTAGCAACTCATTTTTTTAATCAATCCTCAAAAATTCAATAAAATTTAGCAAGAGGAAAACAATACACAGTTACTCAGTACCTGTCCATGAGAGCAGAAATTTGGGCTGAAGTACTAACACTTAATTACATCATTACAAACCTAGTTCTGGCCGTAGTGAATGGCAGGGAATTGATCCCAAAAGCACCTCTTGGTCAGCCAGTTGATTCTTAGGATCTAAAATTCTTTAGATAAATATGCTCTGTTGGACCAATATTTTAGGCTGTTCATGGTAAATTAGGATTTATTAAGCACACCTCTTAAAAAAGATTTTACATAGTTTGCTGAAAAAAATAAAATTGACATGGAGGCAGTTTAGCAAAATTGAAACTTCCCAAAAACACTAACAAGTAGAACAAATAGGTTTTTGCTTTTTCTCTTTTCTTTTTGCTACTATTTCCAAGATCAAGAAGAACTTTTGCAGTTAAGTTTGTACATACTTTTTAAGCTTGATTTTTTCGCAATTGCTTTTACCTGTGATTGTTCGTTTGTTTGTTTACAGCATAACTCAAAATGCAATAAATGGATTTTGATTAATTTTTTGGAGAGGTAGGGTAAGGCCCTGGGATTATATTAGATTAGAGGATCAGATTTTGGTGCTGATCCAGATCATTATCAGGATCCAT
The DNA here is from genome assembly GCF_001952655.1 of Monopterus albus. NCBI lineage: Eukaryota > Metazoa > Chordata > Actinopteri > Synbranchiformes > Synbranchidae > Monopterus > Monopterus albus. Next base: position 1,663,781 of record NW_018128013.1, on the reverse strand, counting down.
GAATTTATAAAAGGATTCTTCATCATTGTGCAATAGGGTCAATTTCAATATAATTACTTCTAATTCCACACACAGTGCCTACAATGCTTGGACAACAATTGGACAATAACATCCCCATAAGATCTACCAAACCTCAAACTATGATCTGGATCCAAGTAATATCCCAGATCTGGTAATCCAGAATGTTAAAATATAGAGGGGCCACAGAAAACTCACTATTGTGAGACAAAAAATAATGCTATAGACTTGCAGAAAAGATCAGGTTCTAGCTGAAACTCTGCTGAGTCAATAGGGTATCAAGAAATCTGACAAAGTTACTAAGCTAGATCCTGAAGAAAACTACCATTAGTGAAATATCTTTTTTTTTCTTGAAAAACTTCCAAACTAATAATGTTATCAATGTGATTCCACATGCTAAGGGTAGGTTTTCATGGTCAAGGAATCATAATATGAGGTTCACACTATCATCGGAATATTGCTTTTAGGTGTAATGGCATTATGGGGACACTGATCTGCCTTGGCAGAGGTTTGCACTCTCTGAGTGCTGTCTGCTTTAGTCAAAGTTATTTGACATCAAAGTTAGCCGTTCCTGTAGGCTAGTGGTTTAAAATCAGGGTTGCGTCAGGAAAGGCACGTGCCAAATGTCAACATGCGAGTCGTCAGTGTGACGGGAAAAGCCGAAAGTGACTTTCTTATTTAACATCAAAGTTCTAGATTTGGCTCTTTAATGATATGATGTGAAATAAGATCAAAGATGCTTTAAGATTTTAGTATAAGGTAAAAATAATACATAGTAGGCCTAATAATATAATATTACATTTAGACTTTATTAAGTGTGTCATCGATGTTAATTGAATTGTAGCAAGAAGGAACAGGCTATTATACTTCCTGTGACACAGTTGTGGTTAAGCCCGTGGTTCTCAAACATTTTTTGTCATTCCCCACTTAAGAGGGTGGGCGAATTTTCAAGCCCCACTTGTCAAAAAATGAAATCGGCCAATTTTTAAATTTCAGATGTCTTGAAATATCAAATAACACCAAGTTCAAAACAGATCAAATATAAGTGCAACTGTATCGTTTGACAGGGGGATAGTTTTCAATTTTGCAGCACTTGTCTCATCCAGCATAATCGACACCATGTCTACAGCACTACGTACACTATTGGCCCTCTGTGTGAACACTTCCTTATATTGTTGTGCGGCAGTTAACATGCCGACGGTAAACTGTTATTGTTGCAATATGGTTCCACTTTTTTCTCCCAGGCTGCGAGCTGATGTTATTTTAATTTACTTGTATTAATGACCCATTTCTAATTTTTTCTTTTCATTGCGCCCCACCTGTCATGTCTTCCTACTAGTGGGGTGTGCCCCACACTTTGAGAACCACTGGGTTAAGCAATGAACATTAAATTGACATAAGGTGCTACAGTAGTTTATCGCAAAAGGAATGGCAAGATTAAGCTGAACACCAGCTTGTAATGGAGCAGCTATTCATAAAACATCTAGAAAACCCACACAAAAAAAACAGCTGCAGACGCTGGACAGAGCTCTGTCAGAGAGTAGTGCACAGTTGGCTTCAATTAGTTGGCGGAAATATGTTTCTGATAAAAAGCCAATTACACTAACACATTTTAACACAATACAGTATTGTCATCCTGAATATATTTGGCAATACTACAATGAGTGAACTCACCAAATACTCCACCCTGTTTAACAACACCTATGAAAATGATTAAATTATTTTAATTCCAAGAAAGACCTGTACTATCCATTACTTGTAATTTAAATCCATAGTCTATTGTATATTATACATTACCCTACATGTCTTACTGTAAATATCAATTGTACATATCTATCTATAAATTAGTTCTGACTGTAGATATTGTAGATACTGCACACACAGACCAACTTTTTTTTTAGTTTATATATGTATAAAATTTGTGCATGCTGTAACCATTATTTAATCAGACAGTTAACATTTTTAATAAAAAAAAACAGTATAATCTATAAACCAACCTGAAAGTAGCATGTTTTATCAGGTATAACAAATGTGCGTCATGAGATGATTATAAAAGTAACTGTTTTGGTAACTGTACAACTGTGGTTAAGATAAATCAGCATAGTGGGATTTAACTGCATCAGGTAAATGTGTCAAGAATACCTAAACAAATCTTGTCTCTGAATAAGACGTATCACTGAATAATTGATTTTAAGTGCTGGCAATTTGAGAACATCTGTTTTTGCCTGATTGTTTCCCTTGCTAGACATGATGTCTTTTATTGTAAAACAAGAGCTGTAATAGCTTCAGTCATTGCATGACAATTTTTCCTTGTTTCCCTGACAAATAAACTGACTGGATGATGGAAATTTTAGCCCTGTAACAAACTTTCATAACACAAACCCTTACACCACACGAATAACTACCATCCAGCTGCCTGTGAAAACAATACACAGCCTCAAAATGTATACTGCCTTTTCTCAAATGACCTGTCACATCTTCTTAGCAGTATATGGAATATTTATCACTAAGATCACCAAACAATTGGATATTTTAAAAGTCATATTTATTCAGCTTGTGTTAACAGAGGCATAATCTTTCCATTGGTTTTGGGTCAACTCCCTTCCATGTGTGTTGTGAGGCTTCTGTCTACATGCTTCAGACTGGGCAAGGGTTCAGACACAAAGTACTGTGTTTGTGTCATATTTCTCTGCCTTTTGTATTATGGATAACAGTATATGGGATTTACATGAAAAGGGTTGCACTCTTTTTAATCACTTGCAAAGAATTTACACATGAATGGACTGTACATTAGTGCACAGGTGCTGATATTTTGCACACATACCAGGAAACTCAATACAAACTTAAAAAACTCCCCAAAATGTATCTATTGCAATGAGCCAACAATAATGCATATGGCACTTTTATGATAATTTGAAACTATTGTAGGAAAAAATACATAACAGAAAATACATGGGAAAGTTAGAGTTTAAAGGTTTAAGAGCCTTAAAGAGCCCATGGCATGCTTTTCTGTGTTTTCTGACTTAGCTACAATGTTACAACGATTTATTATCATATTAAATGTAACTGAAAGCTCAAAAAACAATGTTTACCTGTATTGCTGTACTTCTATGCAGAAACAACTCAGTTCATACAAAAGAGTTTTTTCAACTATGTAAAGTCTTATGCAGTAGTTTAAGGATTTTCTTGAATGATCATATACTCCTGGCTGTGCGCATTCATGTTTATGTGCCTGACATCCACCACTGTGATTTTAAAACTGGAATTCTTCAACTGCACCCAGTTTTCTGGATATATTGTACCTCCTGCTGCCAGCACTGTGGCCAGAGGATGTGAAGAAAACCACAGGACCTGAGGTTACTGCATATTCAGGAACATTCTTGTACAGCGACTCGCTGCTTTACCTGACAGGGTCTAAACTACAATCAGCCCACCAGGGAAGCACCCTGGGGCAGTGAATGATCAGCTGATCAATGCTGGATTCCTCCAGAGCACAGTACCTGTTTGCTTTGACAGTTTGAGGCCAATGTGTCTGCCGCATCTGATGTGTTGTTTCTGTAGACAATTGTAAGGCTGGAGAAGTTACTATGTCTGCAATATGCCAGTTAAAATATGGGGTTTCTCAATTGCCCACTTTGTTAAGAGTGTTACACATATCTTTTCATTGGTACATAACCGTTGTTTACCTATCTATGGAGGAGAAATTTAAATAAATTAATGCTGTTGTGGTTCATCATGATGTCCACTTTCACATTCTGGCTCCAACATATCAGGTAGGATTTGAGGTGTTGTCACTGTTGAAAACATTGCTTATTTGTTTATACACTGTCATAGTTTCCTCACTGGCAACGGGAAATGTGTGTGCTCATGAAATATCCTCGTTTTCAGGAGGAGGCCCTTGGGTTTTATTGCTGTGAAATAATTACAGACCATTTGGAGTCATTATGGGTGCAAAGCTAATCTAGAGGTACCCAAGAATAAACATTACATGGCTGGAAACGAGTATGCCCTTGGCACTTAAACAAGTGAAGCTTTCTTTCAGTGATTAAATCTTGAACCCCCACCAAACTGTTTTCCAGTAAGCACATGACTCATTGAAATACAAATTAACTATCCATTTTGTTTCTCCTCTTTTTTTTAAATGTTTCTTACTGATAGTGGTGCTGTCAGTCTCTGCCTACTAGGGGGCAACTAGGGGTTCAATGTTTTACCCAAGGACATTTCGACATGTAGACTGGTGAGACTGGAACTTGAACCATCAAGCTAACAAATGGAAAATAATTGCTCTACCTCCACAGCCGCCCCATAACTTATCATAACCCCACCCCACCCCGTTGGTCTGTTGGTCAGAATTGCAAGGTGGTGGTGGCCTCCAATCATTTGGGTCATTGTACACAAGTTGTCAGAAGCAAAGGCTTTTACAGCTGATTGTGATGTCTCTCACTGGGGAGAGCTATCCAGCTGGTGCAGATGAGATTTGATGATAATAATAAACCTATTACTGACTGTAGATAAAGCATGTTACACAAAATGAAAAATGGCAACAGTTTCTAAAACATAACTGTTATTGTGAGCTGATTTTTGCTTACACTTTCCAGTCTAAAACCACAACCTGATCTTTGATTACAAACACTAAACTTCATTTATCTGTATTCCCAAGATTACATCAGTTGCTTGAAAGCTTATAAAGGCCAAAACGTATTTAATAAGGGAAACATGGCTGATTTATGTTTTGAGACTGAACGGTGTGCTTTACTCCTGAAGTGTTTTCTGGTGTTTCTTTGCCAAACTAATGTCCAAATCCCTCAGATTTATAAACAAGACTTGTGATTTAGCAAATCAAAAGCTCATTTTTTGCCCTTTAGCGTGTGTGTCTTCTTTTAGGTTGCTGTGATGTTACATTAATGGTTTGTGGAATCAGTTCAAGCCAGAACCTTTTACATCTTGTAAATTAAATTGTTTGGATTTTTCTTAATGCCGTTGCATGCACAAATTACATTTCTGACTATTTAGTGACTGCACTTTTACAATAAAAATGTATATGATGTTCATGTTTTACATGTAAGATAGAGGCAAGAGTTGGTGGATTTGATGTTTGACGGTAAAAAAAAAAAAGAGTTGTGATTGTTCTGAAAGAAAACCCACAGCTCAACAAGCTTCGAACTTTAGTCTTTGCAAAAACTCATGATGGACCAAAGACTTACTTCTTTCTGCACTAGAAGGAACGGAACTCACTCACCATTACAGTTGAAGCCCATCTCCTTATGACATTTCATAGAGCAGCCATCCCCATTCAACAGATTACTGTCATCACACTCTTCTGTCCTACAGACAGAGGGCAATCCTCATCAACTTTATATCCAATACCATCTCAATTTTCAGTGTCTGATTGGTCATCACAGTCATTAGTCATGTTAGCATAGTCACTAAAGAGCACAGACCCCTGTATGAGGCCATCCCCACAGTAGGACTGCCCATGGGTATAGAGGAGAGGTGGGGAGGGATCACTGAGGAGTCCGCCTGCTTCCACCTGGACTGTGTACTGGTACTTCACTCCCTGCCTCACAGAGCTGGAGAGAAGGGGAGGGAAGATGAGGGAGAGAGGAGAGAATGCAAACAATTGTAACTGGCATAAAATTATTAAATAGAAGTCTGACATTTGTTATGTTCTTTAGAGTCGCAATAAGCATGATTTTTACTGCTCTGTGAAACAAACTAATCACACAATCTCTACAAACCCCAACAACTCACAACAACTAAAGCAGAACTCATGCTCACAGTCTTACAGTATCTTTTCTCTGTAACCTTGCAGGATCCAGTAACCTGAAAGGTCCACAGCCGGAAGTATGTGTAATGATATCTTGGCTGCAGTGTCAGAGCTATTGATCTGTTTGGTTGGCTTTGTCTATAAAAAGAGCCTCCACCCTGTTTTCTCAGCACAGATCTATGACTTTTGTATCTGCCTGTCTGAAAAGTTATCCAGGAGAAGCACAGCCTTAATATACAGTATGTCTTGGGTTTCTCCAGACTCTTTAAATTCCCTTCATTAATTATGGATCACTTAAGGAAAAAAAATAGAACTCGAGGTGACTAAAATGGAGTCTGAGAAAAAAAACTTTCATTGATTTGAAAAGGAGATAAAATTGCATGACCTATTATTTGTTACTTAATCCACAAAACAACAACAAAACACCAGGATTTACAATACTGCAGGAGGCATTTCCATTGTATAACCTTTTTTCCAGATATTCAATGTTTGTGTTTTCAAACAGAAGAGACCATAGCAATTGATGACTCATATTGCCAAGAGTTAGACTGCATTGGTGTTAGGTTTAGCGACCAGGAAGCAGTGGGGACCCAATATGCACACTCAGACCAGACAAACTAGGGAGCAGGGCAGACACAGCTAATACAACCAGAGTAGAGGAGAGAACTGACTGAGCGTTGGGGAATAGTCAGAGGCGACAAGCGGTCACTGCGTGAGGAGGACTAGGCAAAAAGAGTCAGGGCAGTGTGGGGAGTTATGGGGAATCATGTGCTAGGTGATGTTGTTGTAGAGGGAAGGTGTGTGTGTGTGTGTGTGTGTGTGTGTGTGTGTGTGTGTATTTGAGTGTGGAGGTGAAAACAGGTGGAGTGAAGACCGGTGGATCTGGAGGAGGCAGTCAAAGAGAGAAGGACTAGCACAGTTTGAGAATGCTGGGGCTTGAGGGAGTAAGCTCGCTGAACTGGGGAAAGGACCAGGAAGAGGTGAGTAGTGACAGTCAATGAGTACAGAGAGTGAAACACATTTAGCTGACATGAAACCAGGGAGAGGTGAGTTGTCTGTTGATGTTGTGGAGTTCCGTAAGCAAGGCACACTGGAGCAAAGCCAGGAAGAGGTGAGTTGTTCAGTCGCCGTTGTGGAGTTAGTGAGTGAGGCGCACTGCTGCACAGAGACCAGGAGAAGAGACAAGCCAGGACAAGAGCCACGATCAGAGATCCTTGGGGAGACACAATGATCTGGCGATGAGGACATGCCAGCAAGCAGCTTAAGATGGAGCTGGTTAGTTGTCCACAGGTGTGCTAGATGTGCCTTGTTGCCTAGACCGGCTGCTAGCAGATGAGGAGGCAGAGGTGCCAGCTGCAGACACTACAATTGTCTTTGTTAATGTTGTTGCATCTTTCCAGATTTCATTATTTAATCCTCTGTTATGTATATACTGCTTAAAATAATAAAAATCAACCCAAACACACTCTCTGCAAGGCTGTATACAGCTTCTCATCATGTTGCTTATTCTATTTTAAATTTTCTTTCAGCCTGAAATTATTTTACTTAGATGAAATCCTAATGTTCATTTCTATGGGTTCTTAGACTAAAACAAAAATGTTTATGGTTTTCTTTGACAAACACAAAACTAAAATGTCCAGAGTTTTAGTCAACTAAAAACTGACTGAGGTGCAAAGAAGCCAGAGTTTGAACTTTTTTCTCTATCTCTTGTTTACTATTTTTTTG
>NW_018128013.1:1648439-1650705 GCF_001952655.1 Monopterus albus | reverse complement strand
CAAGGGAGCAAGAATGGAACCTTGCGGAACGCCCGAAATCAAAGGAGCAGTGCTAGAGGACTGGTCGCCAATCATGACCGAGTAAGTTCTAATTGTAAGGTATGACTCAAACCAGTTTAATACCTTACCTCCCAGGCCAAATAGATGCTTAAGCTTCACAAGTAAAATAGAGTGGTCGACTGTGTCAAAAGTGGCTGACAGGTCGAGCAGAGCTAAGGCGACAGGGCGTCCCGCATCCAGGGACAATGCAATATCATTATGTACTTTGATTAATGCGGATTCAGTGCTATGTTTAGATCTGTTTCCGGATTGAAATTTGTCGACCATTTCAAGCCGATCTAAGTGAGCTTGGAGCTGGGCAGAGACCAACTTCTCCATAACTTTAGACAAAAAAGGGAGAAGAGATATCGGGCGAAAGTTTCCTACCAGAGTTGAGTCAAGGTTGGGCTTTTTGAGCAGTGGTCTAATTATCACATGCTTCAGAGTCTGAGGGACTCACCCTGAGCTGAAGCAGGAGTTGATAAAAATGACCACCCAAGGGCCAATGATGTCGATCGACTCTTTAAAAATCTTTCCAGGTAGGGGGTCCAAAGGGGACGCTGCAGATTTCAGTAATGTGCATAGCTGAGTGCAACACTAAATGCCTCACAGGAGTGACTGAGTGAAAATGTTATCCTAATATAAAAATTAAAAAAAACTATCTCAAATTGTTCAAAGATTTCAAAGTCTGCCTCCCTCTACAGATAGTGTTTCCTTCCAGTAAAAGTGATTTTTCAGGAAATGTTCCAGTTTGTGACCCAAACAGTCACTAGTGTTTATGTCTCTTTATTTTTGTCCTCAGCTACATACATGAGAGGGTCAGAATATTAGGAACACCTCTGAATATAATGTAGTCCAGTACAACACCAGCTGCAACTATGACCTCAGTAATAAACATAAAACTGAATTTATACATTTATGACAATTTCACCACAAACTGAAACAGCTTGAGCTTCATTAACACACACGTTAAGGCAGATTGAAGTGCAGTTGTTCAGGTGTACCTAATACAGTGGCCTTTCAGTGTATTTTGTGCTTCTTTCTATGTGTAATCTATACATTTTCCATTTAATTTAGTTTACCCCTCCTCACTCCTCTTCTTATCTCTCTGTTATCCCCACCTCCCTTGTTCTCTCTCTCTTCTCTTCTGAACTCAGTGCTCTCCAAATACTTTCTTCCCCTCATATCAAACCCCTTCTGCCCTCCTCAGTCCTCCTCAGTCCCACATAACTCAGTTCTCATCAGTTCTTACATCTTTTTGCACTTAGCCACAGGCTGTGTAACATAGAAGTGTTCCATGAAAAATAAAATTTTTGAAGCAGTGTGCACCTAACATCCGCCCTGCTCAATAAAACAACAGATTCTCAGAAATTCAACAAACTATCTGAAACAAACAATCTGAAATCATGCGACACAGCTGTCATAACCTGGCAGATTCTTATCTGCTTTTGTGCAAGCATTGTACCAGAAAGCTTTAGAGTAACAAGATTTTGGGTTTTAGGGAGGGCTACTATTTGATGAGATAAAAACTGGCTTTACACTTGGATTCCTGTAATCATCTGGACACCGCACAATACAAGATGAGATGCAAACGGATTCAACTTAGTCCCAAAACATCAGCATGCATTTTGATTGAGTATATGCTTGCTAAAACAGATTTGGATCAGTGGCCACAGCTCGGCTTCCTCATGTTGGAAACAATTGTGTTCTGAGCCTTTCAAACAGGCCCAGACCCAGACATTGTCAGGATTGGCAATAGGACTTCAGCCAGCATTATCACAAACACTGGCACCCCACAGGGATGTGTCCTCAGTCCCATCCTCTACACCCTGTTCACCAACGACTGTGTCACCTCCCACAAAGACAACATCATCCTGAAGTTCGCGGACGACACCGCGGTGATAGGTTGCATCACTGGCGGGGACGAAGCAGCCTACAGGAGGGAGGTGGCCGGTCTGGTGTCATGGTGCTAGGACAATAATCTCAGCCTCAACACAGACAAGATGAAGGAGATGATAGTGGACATGAGGAAGGAGAGGAGATCTCATCGGCCACTGTTCATCCGGGGGCTCGAAGTGGAGAGGGTGAGCAGTTTCAAATATCTGGGCGTCCACATCAGTGAGGACCTCACTTGGACACTTAACACCGCACATCTGGTCAAAAAGGCCCAACGGCGGCTGTACTTCCTGAGGAGGCTGAGGAGGTTTGGCATGTCACCTAGGATCCT
>NW_018128013.1:1636512-1648324 GCF_001952655.1 Monopterus albus | reverse complement strand
GAGGTTCAGAAGTGTGAAATGCAGGACCACTAGACTGAAAAACTCTTTCTTTCCCTCTGCCATCAGACTCCTAAACAGCTGAGGAGTTTATTACCAGGAAATACGTGATGTACTGACGACCTGTACTGTTTACATTCTCAGTTTGCACATGCATAATTGCACAATGACTGTTGATTGCTGCACATGCTGCTCCAATGCAGCATACATTTTCATGTTATATTCTTTTATTATATTGCTGCATTTGTTGCTGCTTAAAGTGCCTTAGATTTTGTGTTACTTATTTATCTACTTTATATTTCATTTGTATTTTGTGGCATTCATGTGGACGGCAAAGTAAGAATTTCATTGTACAGGGAAACATGTTTCCTAACTGTGCATATGACAAATAAACACTTTGAACTTGAACTATTAAGAGACGATATCTGTGAATTAACATATCCAAGGGCACATACACTCACAACTTTATGAATATGGATATGATTTGTGTCATTTTAAGTTAAGTCATTGCTCACTAAAGAACCATTGGAGAATGGAGAATAATGTCTTGTGAAGGAGGATCTGGATCTACAATTGAGATTAAAGTAGTGCTTAGATATGTCTCTGTGATGACATGTAAAATCCCAGACAACCTCTATGGTCTCATTTAGCCACTTGTTAGCAACTGCCTTTTTAAGACACATAAAAACATAAAAAATCATGAATGGGACATTTACTGATGTATTTTATATAGGAGAATAAAATGTGATAATGTACTGTCTGTAAACCAGATTTTATTTCAGGTGTCTAAACAAAACCTGTTCAAAAAGCAATTGACTTCAGGGTGAGGGAACTGGATGGGCAAAATGCTAACTCAGTTACCGGTTTTAGGACTCACTTATGTGCGTTGCAGCCGTAGGGGATGTGGGGGATGTAACACCCACACTTTTTCTAAAAACACATTTCATCCCCCACACTTTTTGGCAAGACATAACAAACTAAATAGCCAATGTATAAAAAATGATAGAGAATGAACAACCCCAACCACGCACACAGGAGGCAACACACACACAAGCACATAGGTCAAGTTAGTCTGAGTGACAGATCTTACAGGCAATCACAGCAAATCCACCAGGAAGCAGGTGAAGAGGCAAACACAATTCACTATGCTAGCATTCAGGACAACTGGAGACAGCTAAGGAGACGGTGTAGAGAAACAAATGTTATGGAGCATTCTGAAGGTGAGGCAGTAAATGTGAAGAACACTCCATCACAGTAAATTAGTGAAGCCAAACTCGATGTCACAATGGAATATCTGCTGATAAATACTTAATATCCATCATGTACCCTGTTCACCACCTCAGCAGCTAGTATTATGTTGTTAACAAAGTTAGATAGGGAGCTGTATGATGCTAGCTAAAAGTAGGCTATTTTTTAAGCAGTCTCACAGTCCTGTCTGACCTAGCTACCACTTACCACTGTCTTTTTTTGCCACGCAGCATTAAGAAGCAGAAAACCAAGTTGAAACAGTTGCTTGTCTCCTCCTATTTGTGCCTATGTCATTAGCAGAGTCAGAAAAGAGTTTCAGCAGCCTCTGGAGGCTGAAAACATGGCTACACAGCACCGTGACCCAAACCCACCTCAACAGTGTTGCTATGTGCCATGTACTGAAAGACAAGCTGTATAGGGTGAACAGAAAAATGATTTTTAATCAGTTTGTCTCTTGTAAGGAAAACAGAAAGAGCATTTTTGGTCTTTTAATTGAACTGAGTGAAAGTTTAAATGTTCATATATCCAATGTTAAATGTTCAGGCCACTTGGTTTTCATGTCATGTTGGCAATATCCAACATTTTCTGTGCAGTTGTAACCAACTGTAAACAATGCTTTAAACATTAAACTTCATCAGTTTATTTAAATAAAAATATTTAAAATCATATTACACAAGAGTTTCAATTTGTAGCTGACCTTTATTTTCTTCAGAATAACTTAATACAGAGAATTTATTTCTTCAACTTAAGAGTCAGAGATGTGCTGAAAAAAGAGGTGGGTAAATTGTAACAATATGAGTGAGTGGCATAAATGGCTCTTACAGTGTTGATCAGGGTTGGACATAAAATGTAGATAATGCAGTGTAATTCAGAAACACTAAGCTATAACTGCATTGTGCTGATAATGATAGCAAGCAAAATATTGAATATCCTGGTTGAATTTGGTGCATAAACTCTATTTAGAGGTAGGTAAACTCTATATGTGATAAATAAGAGAGGTGTGTAAAACACATTTAGTTGCGTTCAGCTTCAGTCTTAATCAGATACCCCCACCCCAGACAAACCTCATCCCCCAAACTTTTAAAAAGCTTGATACACCCCTGGACTCACTACTACAGCACTCTATAGAGAATGTAAAGGTACATCCTACCATGTTGAATGTTGGGATGGGGGCGCTATTTTGGGAGATATGTGCTGTATTTACCTGCATAGATTTTTGTTTTGTTTGGCTAAAAAGTTGCTTAAATCATTTAGATCTCACTTTACTGACTGTGGCCATTTAGAATGGATAACCTTAGCTGACTGCAGCTACTGTAAGTCGTAGTGGACCTAGAGCTCCTCTCTATGAGAGAAACAGACCGACAGCACCCTGATCTCAGCTCTCGGTTTGTTAGCTAACACTAGCTAACAGCAGCAGATGACACAAACACCACAGATGAATCCATTTCTGTCCTGTCTATGCTCAAACTGAATACTAATGTGGATGTTTGGATGCAGTTGAATTATTTGGAAATAAACTGGAATTAACAGACATGTAAAATAAAGTGTTACCAGCTTGTATGTAGCTCAGTCGTTTGTACATTTTTTTATGTGCTTTGCTTTAACTTTTATTGATCTATAGCTAAAATGCAGAATATGTCGTCATTGATATCAATATAGCTCATGTTTATTGAGGCGTCCCTGGACCCACTAGACCTCAAAGTATCAGTGACCATTAGAGGAGGAAATTGCCACTGGTGTCATATTTAATTCCAGCAGTGACCTGGAAACAACAACATCAACAACAGCCTCAGTGTGTGCATAGGATGACTTTGTGCCTGAGACTCCAGCACCACCTCAGTATAAATGAAACCCTTCACTCCCTATGGACAACGTCACCAGTACTGTTTACATAAAAATTAGAGGCCCTAGCTTTGTCACTTTGTGCATTATGTATCCCAGTTTAAATGTCATTTTCATTTACTAAAAATAAAAAGCTGTATTTTTAAGGCCCCCCTCCCACAAAAAGTATTAGTAAGTACAGTAAGAGTTGTCCATATTATTTTCTTTCACAAAGATTTTATTTACCTTCATTTTTAAACAGGGTCAAAATAAAATTTAGAGTCACAATGTAGTTTAAGGTTAGGGTAAAGTTGAAGGTTAGGCAAGTAATGGTTTCCTCCTTATTTATACCTCTGGCAGACGCTCCGTCGTCACTGGAGCATTACTTAACTTACCTAACTTGCATACTCTGTTACAGCCCTATCTTTGTGGTATGTATTGTGTGTCAATCTGTTTTCCACGCTGACAGTGCCTGTGCTGTGGAACGCATTTTGTACGTTGGTTATGTTGTTTTGTGTTATACGTTTATAGAAGGCCACGCTGACAGTTCCTGTGCTGTGGAACGCATTTTGTACGTTGGTTATGTTGTTTTGTGTTATACGTTTATAGAAGGCCACGCTGACAGTTCCTGTGCTGTTGTTTTCTTTGGTCGTTCGCCACCCTCTTATTTTTCACCCATCCGTCCTCATCCTCATCCTCTCCTGGTTTCTGCCGTTAGCCTGTCTACCCCCTGGTCATCCTGGTCTCCTTAGCCATCACTGCCCTTCCCTTGTTGTATGTATTATGGACTCTGTACTACATTGTTTTTCCCATTAAATCACTTTTTTCACTAGCACCTGGGTCAGCAATCTTGAGTCCTACCTTAGTACTCCTTCATCCTCCCGGTGAGGGGGACTAAACCCTAACACTTTACGGTGGTTTGGGTAGAAAAACTCTTCAGGTTGGTACACTAACAGCAATTACAAACTTGTTACCCAGTGCCCCAGTTCACATAATGAATGAACAATATAGCTGTACAAACACAACATTTAGCATTTACCTGTCTGTGAATGTCTGTTGGATCTGAGGTGGTGGGGATCTGCTGGTGAAGGGTGGCTGCCGCTGAATTCGGTACAGCAGAGGTTGGCAGCCAGAGCACAGAGGGCTACTGGGTCCTGAAGACAACATGACTGCATCAATTTCCATCTTCTCATCGAAGGTGCAGAGTTTTACAGAGGCGATAGCAGCATTGTGAGTGTCAAGGCGCAAGGTGAGGGGCATGTCACAGAAGACATGCTGGGGTCCGAGGTTAATGCTTTTCCCGGTATCTGTTATTAACTCTATGTTATCAATGGCTGGATTGTCTGAAAAAGGACAATAGAGACAGAGAGGGTAAATCTTACTTAATTAATCTGTTCTTTCTGACAGCTGTTTTATTATTTTCACCTGCCTAGGCCTGCTGGCAGACGTGGGATACTTTAAATGTTGTCTATTTGCTCTTGGGAACTTCGCCATTTGAATCGCTTAGTTTAAAGAGCTGATATGATGGAAAACAACAAAGCTTTGAGATGGAATAAGGTGATGGCGAAGGTCCTCCTGTGCTGTAAAATGACTAAATTCTAAATTAGTGGAGGTTATTTAATTACTTAAAATTTTGAATCTCCCACCTCAACAGCAAGCTATGTTGAAACCATGCCAGTTGTGACATTACATGATGAACCATGAAATTGGATATGCGACATAAATCCACCCCCTGTGCAATGTGACACTGACAGCTTAGGGAGTGTTACTCTGTCAAATGAAAATAGCTGTGCTAAAGCTGAGCTAGCTGCCTCTGGTTATATTTGAAAAAGAAATTACTATTACTTTGTTAGCAGTGTAGTGCTATTTGATGAAGTACCGGAGTGCACCTATGGTGTGAGCATGCCTGCGCACAGTTAAATTATGGCTTGTTTCGAGGGCCATGTAAACAGTTTTTTTATCGTGGCAACTGTAATGGACCACACAATCAAATGTTACACTGACTTTATTCTCTGGTGTGGCAGAATAATATGAACTAGACAGCACTCAGAGAACGCAACCTCCACCAAGAGCATGTCAGTTTCCCCATAATGCCATTAAAACAATTTTCTCATGATAGTTTGGTTCTCATATGATTGCTTGATCATGAAAACCTACTTCTGGCATCTGAAATGATGCTGATATCATTATAAGTTTGAAGATTATTCAGTTCAATAGGCTATAGTGCCAATTCACAACAACAAGGGCATAGTAAGATCTAACTTTACAGGGGAAATCCAACAAATCCCTCTTGAGCAAGCACTCAAGATAAACAGTAGACATGAAAGACCTGTTGGTTTAGTGGTAAAACTGAGACTTCAGTGAGTGGACCACAGGCAAACCGCTGAAGATGTCACGATTCTACAAGCTTGTGTTCTGTTTGTTCAACAGCTGTTTGATAAACTGCTCATACAGTCTCCACTATTGGAGAACAGCAGCCCCTCGAGACAGACACAGAATAAAATACAGTGAAGCAAAGTAGGATGGTCCGTGTCAACGCCTCAGGTTATGCCAGTTGACAGTAAAGGGAAGCAGGCAGTGTAGCACTTATTAGATTCTGACAGTAGAAATGCAGCTATAATGTGCAGCTGGAACACGAGCTCCCTCCCCGACAGACTAATGTGCCCTGAACAAGATGTAGTTGCCTGCTAATAGAACTAGCTTGGTCAAACAACAAGCACTCACACCTCAGAAAATGTCAGGACAAATTCTAAACTGGCATTGCTTGGATAGACTGACCATATATTCTCAATCTAAGTGGTTACTTTGTTGCCTGAAGAAAGTGTCAAAACTTAATAAAGTGGCATAATACCAGGCCTAGGATGAAAATGACAACATCTTTGAGCCTGGCTCAAAATCTCTGCCATCTGGCTCTCGCCCATTTGTCGCTGCATAGAGTGGCTCCTTTCCCAGCTGTGGGCTGTTGCCCTGCTGGGCTCCTTCAGTCCTTGTCTCACACAGCGGGGTGTACTGAGTGACAGTACTCGGTTTCCATTGACAAAGAATGGGCAGCTGCCATTAACCCAGGAATTTGTCTCTGTTTGTGCTCGGAGTGCTCAGCAGTGCAGCCATGCACTTTGGTCACAAGGGGGCTCACATACAGTTGAGCAGCCTTTGCAGTACTCACAATAGTGAATAATCATTTAAAATATTCCTTTATCCAAATTATAATACAGATAAACATCAAAATCTAATCCACTGTTCTGTGGCCCACACTCTACCGCTCAATAAAAATTTTGCCAAATCCTTTCATGACTTTTTGAGTTATGCTGTTAACAACAAATGCTAGCAAAAACATAACCCCCACCCTTGGGAGAGATAAGTAGTAGCCATTTGTCACGGTGTGAATGTTATAGCTATAGATAATCTTCTTTTTCCTCTTTTTTAAAAAAAAAGTGGCAGAATGTTGTTTCGGTGCATTCTGGCAGCACTACATCTATGGTTTGTTAGGAAACTTGAACATTATTGTACCATTTTGATATATCCAGTTGAAGTCACCAAATCTCATTCAGAATTAGACTGTGATTAAAACATCTCTCTCTATATACAGTATATCTTGTGTTTCCAGCTGCAGCCATTATGCAAGGTAAAGATTGACTGTAAGAGTACTTGCATTATTTATTAGGTGCTATTATGATTGCCAGGGGGTGAACATGAGTCATCACCATGGATGTATTATTAGCAAGTTGGATATGGGGCACGCCACTCAGCTCAACAAATTTTCCCCAGTGTCCACTCATCGCACTGTAACAAAAAACCTCCCTGTGGCCCAAAAAGCATTTTCTCCATAGACCACAGTCATAAAAGATGTATGTAAAACTGCTGACAGGACACCTCATACTGCAAAGCAGGTCAGTTATCAGGCGTTGTGTTTTGAATTTTAAAACCATGAAGCTTTTAAATTTGTAAAACTTTCCCAGAGCCTAAAGAACAAATGGTGTTTTTCCACCAGCAAAGAGCCAGCCCTGGCATACTGCATAGCAGAGTCCTGCTGAGCTGGTCCCAAGTCAACATGGTTGTGTTTCCACAGCATCTTCTGCATCTTGATCACGTGGGGGTGGTCCTAACCACTGAGAAGTGACACATAACTCATGGTGTCAGTGTGGTGTTACTAGCTTGCAGTATAAAACTCTTTGTGCTATGTGCTATTTTAAGATCGAGTGAGAGACACCATTTTCAAGTAAATGCTGAATGCATGAGGACTTTCCTTGGTACAACATTTCAGTCGATCACATGTCTTAATGAGCCGGCTCTGTTGAAGGCATAGCTCAGCCTCACTCAGCCCTGGGCAGAAGCAGGGGCGGCTGAGCCCGAGTCACAATTACCCCCTGCTACTAGGAAAAGACGGAAACAGAAATCAACTCGTGCCCACCCGCGTCGGCTTGATTAAAGTAGGCTGACCTGTGCTGATAGAAAAACACAAAGTTTTATTTTTTGATGCCATCCCTTTGTAAAGTTTACTTAGAGTTTTAACCTACAGACCTACAAAGTCCAACTCTGCTTTTATTCAGGAGTTTTCTGATCATTTAGCTGACTCAGCTCTGTCTATAAATCATCATCTTTAGATTTTTTCACTTTGAGGCACTGGTTACATTGAGTGCAGAGAATGTGCACCACTTGCTGTATACACATTGCTTAGTAACTTGTTAGGGTTATATAACTGAAGTGATAAATTTTAAAGTTGCCCCTCCTTTTCAGTTTCAGTTGTCAGCTTTGCATATAGAACCACTGCTTCTTCTATAACCCACAGTAGTTATTACTCCTTCACATAACTGACATACTAAAACTGAGGGAATACAATTGGTTGTTAGGGCAGAACTTTACCCTCTAGTGTTTTTAGAGAAAAGAAAAGAGGGCTTATACTACTGTTTTAGAAACATTACAATAAATGATATAGAGTGAGACTTACTTGAAGAAATGTAGGTCACCCAGATGGTGAGCGCATGTGGGACAGTGGGGTGAAGGAACCTCAGTATGAGGGTGCAGCCCTCTGTGTCGGGACATGGTGATGTCACATTAGTGTCATAAAGGCTGAGCTCAGGACTCCATGCCTGGAGACTGGGATCACAAGGCTGCTCCACATCAGGTGGGCCTGGGATTTAGCAACATCATACAAACATACATGTTTTAATGCATGTGGGAATTTGTGTAAGGACAACAGAAGCATGCTGCCATGCTGGAAAACCGACAGACAGAAGCTCTGTGTGAGCATGTGTCACAATCAATAATTAATCTTTGTCTCAGATGTGGACAAGGACTCAAGAATAACTCAGACTTGCTATCTATCTAATGTCCAGTACATTTCATTGAATTTGACACAGTACATACATTTATGACATGACGCATTGTTCAGGCAAAGTTAGGACAATTTAGGTAATTTCAAAGGAATGATTTGTTTGTTGTTTTTGTCTGTTCTTGCTGGTTTAAAATAGTGAGACTCAGAAAGCAGTAAAGCCATGTGTTTTGTGCACCTACCAACATTTAGCAAACTTTGTATATTATGCCAGCTGTGGATGGTTGTGTATGTTGCTGGGGCAAAGCCACTATGAATCAGATCTGATCAAAACACTCCAACACAGTCCTGAAGAAGCAGACTGAGGGTTTGTCCTAAAAAATATTTTATCTCAAAATTATATTTGTATTACATGTAGTCCACTTCTGTCTAGTAGTAGGTGAAATAACAAATTTCAAGTATTTCTTTTCAGGAACAAAGAACTGCCACACACTGAATACATGCTCCCAAAATAGGCAATGTATTAAATGGAAATATGACATTTCGACTCCTTCTTTTGATCTGATAATATTCAAATGTGATCAAGAAAGTCTACTTACACATTTCACATGTGGAGCCAATCAATCATGTCAGCATATGCCACACACATATCAAATTATTCACAATATTTACAGGATGAAACTCAGAATTAATAACATCATATCCACCACTGCAGTGTGATCAGAATCCCCAAAACAATCTGAGCAGCAAGCTCATTCTCTTTAGTAAGGAAGGGGCTCACATTTTCCAACTGAGAAAGTTATGAGTCAGGACCCCTTATTTAGAGCATGGTCTACATTCAAAAACACAGTAGCAGCAACATTACACAAGGCAAAATTAGTCATTACAGTGTTAGTAATTAGCCCAATGGAATCCCATTACAGTAGGGTTATTAACGGAGTCCCAGCTGAAAGTCAAATAAAACGCATGTCAGTGAGGTGTTACATATTCACACCCACTATGATTAAACATGTGGGGAAGATTAACCACACTGTTAGAAAGACAAAAATGTGTGGGGACTGGCCTCTAAACAGGCATATAAATAAACCAAGACTATAAACTGTAAATTCTGTAGGCTGTTTCCATTTCTTAAGTTCCTGACAGTTACTGAAATGTTACATCATGTCTGCATCAAATGTGTAGCATTATACGGTCTTGCATGAGCCTCATATTCTGAGCATGTGTTCACTTGTGTGTTCATTTACACTTTAGAGGTGCATTGTTTACAAAAAACACATAGACGCGTCAACAGGGACACTGTGGAAATGAAAGAAAATACAATATTCTGTCTTGAACAGAACAAGTTCATGAAACCCATAGTAAAACGCACACACAAAAACCCACAACACTTGAACTGAGTTCTATGTTTATGTTATGTGTGTTTTAACTGTTTACTTGATTTATCACTCTATTTTGAAAGAATTCTGGTTGAAATTTCTGTGGCGTGTTTACACAGCAGACTCCCTTTCAGGTCACATTACATGCATAAAGGTTGAGTAATATGTGAGCCAACACAGCAGTGACACAGGATCTGGCATTTCTGCCATGTCTTATGGCTGCACAATAATGTGGGCTAGTGAGTCTGGTAAGATACCCAACTTATTCAATTAATCTATTGTTGAGCAAATCTTCTTATGAAATTCATGCTTGTAAATTCAGAAAACATCCCTTTCTTGGTGCAGCTGACATACCAAATGCCCATGAATATCACACATGTGCTATTTAAAGCGGCGCTAATTGTATTTTTATACTAAGAATGACTCAAATGACTAAGTGTACGTGAACGGTGCTGCTCGCTGAAGAGTGCTGCTCGCATTGACAAACCCACCCAGCTTTGTGCCCTCATGTAGGTCCACAAAGTGCTTTAGTCTGTTTTGAGCTATTACCTCTACCAAGGAGGATAATGTATGTTTTTGATTCCGTGTGTGTGTGTGTGTGTGTGTGTCTGTGCAGGATTATGGACAAATGGTTGGATGGATCATCAGCATACTTGGGACATACACTGGCAGAAACCAACCCTATAAGTGATTAGATTTTTGCTGAAAAAGGTCAAACACACACACACACACACACACACACACACACACAAATACCCATTTTCAACATGGGGCATAATAAAAAAAAATCATATCTCCGTCAAAATTTACCAAAATCATTTGAAATTTGACACACATGTAGGGTGACAATGTCTGTCATCAGACCAAATTTCATCCAGATATGATATAGATTCTGGATCTCACGGCCATTTAAATTAAACATTGAAAACCACATTTAATGCATAATTTCTGCCATAACTTAGCCTATAATGAAGATAGAACCCTGACATGTTCAGGTAAGATGCACAGTGTTACCATTCCTGAACAAAACATGATTTTAGGACACATTTTGTGTTGTTCTGGATCTCATTTTTCACAAGAGACCCATTAGCGTGAGCGAATGTTGTGCTTTGGCAGAGGTACTTGCACTCTTGCATGCTTTTGTTTTGGTTTTCATGCCCACTACCCATTCTCATTAATCTCATTTCAAGGTACAAACACAACTTCAATAGGAAGTCAATGTCATTTTGTTTAAAATGCAACTGTTTGCTGACATGTTTACCTTCATAATGATAACATGTTAATGTATTTTTCCTGTTCCCAAGTGGCTAAAAATGAATGTATTAGTGCACCTTTAAAATTTCTAGTGGATGTTCAAGTATATGGATAACTCTTAGCATTCTTATATCATCAAAAAAAAATCACAGGATGTTGTGATGTCTGTGCAAATTCTCAGTAATCCAGGCCATAGTAAACTGAAAAAAACCTTAGAAAAAATCAATTGGACTTAGATTTCTAGATCGAAGACGTTTCACTTCTCATCCAAGAGGCTTCATCAGTTCTGACTGACTGGTGTTGAGCCAGAGATATTTATCCCCCTCGGTGGTGTTTCAGTCCATAGAAGGCCAACAATGTCTCTTAACGATTGAGTCGTTGCAGATGTTGTGATACATTTAGGTGTGTTGCATATTGATTAATGCATGTTTATGAGCCAAGTTCTGTATGCATTATAATAATGAGCTATAATAAGGAAGGATAACAATTTTCACATTTAAATCAAACAAATAAATATTTGATTTGATTTGATTTATTCTTTCAAACATGTAAAGACAGTCAATATGTCAACACACATAATTTCACACATATCCACAAATGCATTATCAATTTGCTTATACCTAGTACATGCTTGAACGGAGTAGGAAGAAGTTAGACTTATCTAGTCCTACCCCATAACATCATCTTACCAGCATTGGATTGCAAGCAGTATTACTACATGGATAATTTTGTTCTACACCACGCTAGTGATATACTAAAAAATATTACAGACTGTTAACATTTTTACATAATTACATACTTTGATAATTATCTTCTACATCACACAAGTAGAAATATTACATAG
>NW_018128013.1:1615603-1633673 GCF_001952655.1 Monopterus albus | reverse complement strand
CGACTCTGTGAGCCTGCTCCATCTCAATTTCTTGATGAATTTGCAGTTTATTCTTCAGAACCTCCTTCACTTTGCATTCCGCTTCCGACCAGCTTTCTCCAGCTTTCTCCAGCTGTCTCCTTGATTCCCTCAAAGATCAAGTTTTTTCGCTTGGACTGTGCTTCCATTTGCTCCATTTTATACGTAATAGTTATTAGTCTCTCACGGGTTTTGTAGACATCCCGCCTAGTGTCTTTGGCAATTTTTTCCTGCACCCCCACGGCCGCTTTAATCGCGTCCACATCTCGCTGGGTAAACTGCAAACTCGTTTTTATCTCCTGTATTTCTTTGGTCATGTCGTCGAGTCTCTTGTTATTTGTCTCCATCATTAGTTTCACAAAGCCTTGGAAGCTTTCTTGCTGTTGGCACAAAAGCGCGGTGTACATCAGCTTCTGCTGATTCAACATCTCAGCTACTTGCGCCGCTGAAATAGAATCTTCTTCAGCCTCAACATCCTCGCTCGCTTCTGGTTTATTAGCTCTTTTCCCTCTTGGAGGCATTTTAATAGTTGTAGAATTTGTTCAAAGACTTGACAATGTAGAAGATGTGAAAAGTCATAGAACAGACAAGAGGAGCAGTAAAGACGTCTGCTCTCGCCGCAACCCGGAAAAAAAATTTGAAATATGAAATATACCATATTTTCCTTCCTTTACAAACACGTAGTTTTTGCACACAGTACTAATACAAACAGTGTGATCAGACCTTTTGTACAAATGATGCAAATATGCAATCATTTCACATTGTTTTAATCTTGCCCTTATCATCTGATGTTTTCTTTATACACTGATAAGCCATAACACTTGGTTGATGCACGTGGAGAGTGAAGGCCAGCCCGTGTTGTCTGATCACACAGAAGAGCTACTGTAGCTGGAAAATGCAATGCTGGTTCTGTTAGAAAGATGTCAGAACACAATGCATTAAACCTTACTGTGTATGGAGCTGCATAGTTGCAGATGCATCAGAGTGGCCATGCTAACCCTTGTCCACCTCTGAAAGCAGCTACAATAGGCATGTGAGGCTCAGAACTGGACCATGGAGCAATGGAAGGTGGTGGCCTGGTCTAATTAATGGCGTTTTCTTTTACATCATGTGGACTGGCGGGTGCGTGCACATCACTTGCCTTCGAAAGAGATTACACCAGGTGCAGAGGAATTGTGATGCTTTTGGCAATGTTCTGCTGGAAAACCTTGAGTCCTAAACATTGCTGCAGACTAAGTACACCCCTTCATGGCAACAATATTCCGTAATGGCTGTGGCCTCTTTCAACAGGATAATGCACCCTGCCACAATGCAGAAATGGTTCAGGAATGGTTTGAGGAGTACAACAATGAGTTTGAGGTGCTGACTTGGCCTTACACAATATTAGGCAGGTGGTCATAATGTTATGGCTGATCAGTGTCTGTTACTGTATGATTTTATAATCCTATAAATATTTACTTACAGTATAACATTTGTTTAGGTATAGTTTAAATTTTAAGTATTATCTGCTCAGTTTTTTGCTTGCAACTGTCTTAGAAGGGTGTTAATTCAACTGCATGATCACTGTGGAGGTTTTAGTTTGAGCTGCTGTCAACTGCCTGCCCATATTGACGTAAAAGTGGTGGACAAAATAAGAGCAACACCTGTCAATATAACACATTCACAAGATACAAGTATGGACTTTACTCTGCTAATACCCCCTGCACACAAACTGCAGTGAAGGCCATGATTCACCTTTAGAAGCCTTTTTAAATGTTTATAGTTTAATTTTCAACTTATTTTAATGCTTGAGACAGCACATAAACCAATTAATTCCCTCTCAATAGGAGTGCAGGCTTCTGAAGCAGTTTAGTGTTTTTCCTCAGCCTGAAAACTGACTCAGGGCAGTCAAGAAAAAAGTCAGTGTTGGCAAGGCAACGCTGTGAGGGGCTTCAAGGGGACAATTTTGCCAACTATTCTATCCAACAGGGCTCTGCCATTAAAGTTCTGTTTTATAGCTATGAAATCCACTTCAATTTGTATAATATCACCTCTCTGTTTCCCTGCTGAAGGTAACATTGTCCATCTCAGTTGGCTGACAAAGTGACCCTGTGCATCACTGTCTTTAGAAGTGGGAAAAGTAAAGACAGAGCCAGGGAAGCCAGTAGACTGGCTGTCTCCTCAGCTATGTGAATACCACTATTTAGAGTAAGACTGTAATTGACTCTTTATCATCATTATGATCCCACAGCAAAAGAGAGGGAGATGTAATCCCCCCCATTCCTCCTCACTGGTTGTTTTCAAAGTATAAATTCCAGTAGACTTTCAACATTTCTGGGCAGAGTTTCCATGAAAAAAGAAAAAGTAAAGTGTTATTGTATTTTTACATGTATTTGTTCTTTCTGTGTTTACCTTTTTTTCTTTTCCTCTTCATTTCTCCTTGCTTTTATGTTTGCTTCCTTGTGTTCCTCTTTTTCTTTTCTTCTTTGTTTACCCTCACCCTACATGTATATCAAATGAAGCCAGGCTTCTCCAGGAAATATGACTGCATTAAGTACTTATATGAAGTCTAATGTTTCAGTACAAGATAGACTTTTTTCTTGGTTTTTTGTTTATGTGACTGAGGTTCAGTGTTGGAACAGCACCCAAACATTACCCAGTGTAGACCCCTTGACTAATAATCTTGGTTCTCTCTTGGAGAAAACAACACTGAGGCAGAAAGAGGTCTGTAGTTGAAGGCAATTATCATTTAACGATTTTCTGCTTTTTCTTCTTCCAGCAGCCATTACCCTTGCACGCACCTGAAATTTACAGAGAAGAGATGTGTATGTGTGTGTGTGTGTGTGTGTATTTTGGGGAGTGTGAGTTTGATCTGCTCTGTGGAAACAAGAGACAGAAGTAGAACTCAATGGCACTAACTCAAACCTGAAACTGCCACATTCCTCACTATCAGTGATTATTGACAGAATAGAATGTATCAGAAGATGATACAGTAAAGTGTACATTTTTGGAGGAGGCATGCATAAAATCAATTTGCTTCCTCACTACTACAAATTTTAATTTAACATTATTTATTTGAATAAATTCCAATAGAAAAGAACAACTAATTGATCACTAAAAGGAACCCATGTCATTGTGAAGAGCTAAATTAAAAGTGCTGATATTTTTGTTGTGGTTTTACACACAGACCCAACAATTTCCCAGTTCAGTTCATTTTATATTCACACTAATTTGAAGGAGTTCACTAAGTAGAACCAGTAGAATTCTACATGAATGAGTGAAAGGTTAGTATAATATCTAAATATTTATCCTTCTTCTAGACACAAACACACACACACACACCCACAGAGATTTTTGACTGACCAACTGCTTCCTCAGGTGTCCAGTAGCCTGACGTGTCACAGATACGTGGTGATGTAGCGGCGTAGGCATACTGGTGGAAAACGCCATCCTTCTCACAGTCTCCACAGCTGATACCAGATACATGAAATGAGGAGCTAAGAAAAACACAAATGGAAAAGAAAAGAGTTCCTGATTATAAAATGTCAGATGCTTTGTCATTCAGCAGGTCAAATGTGTCTGTTTTAAGAGCAGAACTACAGTAATGTTGGACCAGCCTTTTTATTTTACTCTAGATTGGCAAATAAATGAAGCAAAAGTAAACCTAGAACAGGGTAAACATACAAGATAACCTGAAGAGAGAGAAATTCCAGTTGCCGGTCAAAAACTGATGACTGGTGGAGGTCAGCTGCTGATAGAGTCAGCACAGTATCTGAATTCAGTGCAGTAGGTTATAATTGGCCACACTATAATCTATTTGGGGGCAGCCTTTGGGGGACATCTTTACATGTTGATGAGGAGACACTGAATGCACCATCATCTCAGCAGGTTCAGACCCATTCTGGCCTGTGTCCTTTGGAAACATAGTATATGGGCTCTGTTTTCATACAGGAACAATGATAGTGCTGGGGTAAAATGCAGTTTGTAATGCCATTTTCCTTGAGCGGTAATCTTTTGCATCTGTGTACCAAACAAACATATTTGACAGATAAAGTAGGAGAGGTGCGGCTTAGACTGTGTTGATAGTTATTACCTCTGCCAAGGGCTGGGGTAATGTTTTTGCTGGCATTTGTTGGTTTGTTTTTTAACAGCATAACTCAAAAAATAATGAATGGATTTTGATGCATTTTTTGGAGAGGTAGGGTACAGCCCATGGAACAATTGCCGTAATGTCCGGACTATAAGCCGCACCGGACTATAAGCTGCACCCACTAAATTTAAGACGAAAAAACATTTTGTACATAGCTGCAGGTGTCCACGTTGTAACATGAGATATTTCGACAGCCAGATCGATCGCCTGTAACTTGAAAGCTTCATCATATGCATTTTGTCGTGTGTTTTCCATGATGAGGGTGTGTGCATGAAGCGAAAAAAGCTTATATTCTGGAAATTACGGTGATTTGATTTTGGTGCTGATCCATTGCATAATTTGCATAAAGGAATCTTTTTTTTTAAGATTATTGACCACTGTGAGTGTTGCACAGGCTTTGGAGGTGCATTCTGGAAGCTAAATGTCAGCACTCCTCAGAAAGTAGTACTAAAATTAAGTAACAGGAACACGAGGGGGGGTGGGGTGTGTGTGCAGAGCAGTCACTGGTGATTGGTTAAATTTCAGCATCTTCACACCTCAAGCATTAGTGTTAGCATCAGCTGACTGCGTGTGTGAGAGAGGAGCAGCCCCTCCCTCTTGTAAACAGAGACTGACAAGAGAGAAAATACAATGGAAAAACAAAGCAGGATGGTTCGCGTCAACCCCCTGGAGGTTCTGCTTGGTAATGGTTAAGAGAAATACAGGGTATGCTGCCTGGTAGGTTCTGATAGTGGAAAGAAGCATACATTTCCCTGGGTGACCAGAGGTTTGCACTCTCTGAGTGCTGTCTAGTATTAATATTTGGGTGGGTTTGTTTGTTTGTTTGGGTTGTATATTTTTTTGAAACTTCAAGTTTTACATTAAGATGAACATTTTCTCTCTCTCTCTCTCTCAGAGACCTCAGCCTCTTTACCTCCATACTTTTAAAATGGAGGAGCAGAACTGATTTAACTGGCTATTACTGAAGCCAGCCCTCCACTGGACTTCATCTGCTCATAATGCATTCCTCTCACTACTAATGTATTCAGTCTCTTTTCCACATTTCACCAGTCTCCACTGGGTATGCACCGAAAACTGTGGTCTCCAAAATTGCAAACATTTGTTGGGCATCTTTTTGCTCCTTTTCCCAAAGTTTAGACTTGAGTTTGCATCTATGACCTATTCCCGTAAAACAGAATCCTAAATTTTGGGAGTTCCATACAAGTATGTCTACTTGCATAAGGGCAAAGAGGCAACATATGCAATACACTGCGAGCAGTGCTGCCACTCATAGCAACTGCACATGCTAACATGTTTCCCAAAGATATTTTGGGCTGAGGTGGATTATTCTTTGTCAATATAGGTCCCGGATTATGGTGGAATTACTTACTATGAAGAGACAAGTGCAGAAAACATACAAAATTTAATTTGGAGCATTCTTTGAACAAATAAATAATTACAGTTAAGAACCCATGTAATCATACCTTTGATAAAGTGGTCCCCTTGTAGGTGGTACCCAGTAGACAGAGACAGAATCTGAACTCTGGCCAGTTACTATAGGGGCCAGAGGGATGGGAGCAGGTTGATGGTTCGTCAACCACTTCTGGTACACCAGGTCAAGATAACAGTGCATCCTAGCCACTTGATTGGGAGTGAAATGGTTGGTGCAGTTGTCATCTGGTGTGATGCAAATAAAGAAAATAATCCAGTTAATCACCATGGATCAGTTTCAACCACACTATCCTTTTAAATTCTGTGATTCCATGGTTGGAAATAAGTACATTGAACTAGTACCCTGACTGCAATAACTATGCTGAACTTTTTTGTGAAACTAATAGTCTAATAGGTTATTTTGAATGAGTAAAACAATCATAAACAATATAGGGGCAGTTGCATTCAGATGTGAAAATAAGCCATTGACCTGACTAATTATGTAATGGGACATTCCACAGTTTGTTTGTTTCAAGTACTCTATCATCATTCTAGTAATAATGTAGGCTTACAGTATACAGTTCAATTTGCAGTGCCATGTAATTGGCCTGTTCTGTGGATCATTAATTATTTTCAACATTCTGACATTACACCTGCTGTTAATTAGAAGCAAAGTTAAAAATGTTTATCTACTGTGCAATACCTGTATAGCTCATGTAATTGCTAAAAGGTGTGTCCTGGTACATGATGACTCCACAGGTATCATTAACACCTTCAGGATCATGGCAGGCTTTGGATTTGGGTGTTGGGGCAGTGTCGGCACAGAGATCTCCTGTCTCCATTGAGGGGGTGGTCTCCTGAAATTACATATGACAGAGCTAAAAGCCAATGCTACTAGCTGTCAGCTTTATGAAAGAAATAGCTTCCTACATCCACCCATCCATCGTTTCATTTTCTTCCACTTATCCAAGATTGGGGCACGGTGGCAGCAGGTTCGATAAGGTAGCCCATATGTCTCTCTCCCTGGCAACATATTCC
Source organism: Monopterus albus (assembly GCF_001952655.1). Classification (NCBI taxonomy): domain Eukaryota; kingdom Metazoa; phylum Chordata; class Actinopteri; order Synbranchiformes; family Synbranchidae; genus Monopterus; species Monopterus albus. The sequence continues at coordinate 1,627,078 of NW_018128013.1, read as the reverse complement.
AGCTCCTCTAGTGGGATTCCCAGGCCAGATGAAATATATAACCTCTCCAGCGTGCTCTGGGTCCACCCTGGGGTCTCCTACCATCTTGATAAAATGTCCTAACCACCTCAACTGGCTCCTTTTGACTTGAAGGAGCAGTATTTCTACTCTGAGCCCCTTCTGAATATCTGAACTCCACACCCCATCTCTAAGGCTAAGTCCAGCCACCTTGTGAAGTAAACTTTTTCAGCCGTTTATATTCGCAGTTCTATTCTTTCAGTCACTACCAACAGCTTGTGACCATTGTGAGGTTTGGAGTGTAGACTGACTAGTAGCCAGCTCAGCTTCTTTAGCATGACAGTCTGGTACAATGTCCGCATTACTGCTGCTGCTTCCTACATGGTGATTAAAAAACATTATCAAGAAAAGTACACTTTAACAGTCCTACCTGACATGGGTCATCACAGGAGTCCCGCTCGCTCACCCCTTTGAAGACATGGTAAAGTCCGAAGATGTGTCCCATCTCATGGATCATGGTGTTATGGTGCCCCACTGTACCAAAGTAGGATGGGTTCAGCACCATCCCACCTGGTCACAAGACACAACATTTACAACACTTACTCTATATTATTAGTAAGATCCATGATTTTTTTGTGTGTTTTGATAAGTCTGTCAATAAATAATAAGCATACAGTCTAATGGCTGCAAAGTGAGAAAAAGAATTGTGTCTCTGTGGTCAAACAAAGGTACAGTTGCTCTCATTTTCAAAATTGTAGCACTTACATTAGTGATGTGTTACCTTCTGTGATTCTACACATTGCCAGGATTTCATGATTTGGAAAACTTGCCTTAAACTGGTGAACCAGATTACTTGGGTATGACTTGACAATAAAGACATAACAATAAAGCCCCTTTTGTATAATCTGATGCCATCTGAATGTGTCAACTTCATGTCAATGGTCACTCCCAGGTAAAGGTTATGATGGCAATTTTACTAGGTTGGACCTTGTAACAATTACTCTACACATCACACCTTCAAAACTGAATAAGTCTGAGCTGGATGGAGCTGCTTTAAGAGATATGCAAACACAACACTAACCCAGAGAATTTTCATCATTCATTCTGGTTGGAGTGTATATAAGACTGCAGGCCCACGCTAGTGCACTACAGCACCTGGCCGAACAGATAACTAGCGTGGAACTGAAACATCCCCACTCATTACTCTAGGGGAATTTAACAGAGCAAATCTCACCCATGAACTGCCCAAAAACAGACAGCACATCAGTTGTCCCACCGGGGGCAAAACCACATTGGACCACTGCTACACAGTAATAAAAGATGCCTATCGCTCTGTCCCCAGTGCAGCCCTCGGTCTGTCTGATCACTGCATGGTCCATCTCATCCCAGCCTATAGGCAGAAACATAAAGGTATGAACCCTGTGGTTAAAATGGTTAAGAGATGGACCAAGGAGGCAAAGTCAGAGCTACAGGCCTGCTTTGGCTGCATAGACTGGAGTGTATTTGAGGCTGCATCTACAGACCTGGATGAACTCACTGACACTGTGACATCATACATCAGCATTTGTGTGGACGTGTGTGTGCCCACTAAGACCTTCTTCATATACAACAGTAACAAGCCCTGGATCACAGTAAAACTCAAGCAGCTTTGTTATGTCATAGAGGGGGCCTACAGAAGTGGGGACAGGATCCTGTACAGCCAGGCCACGAACACACTGACAAGGGAGATCAGTGCAGCAAAAAGGAGCTACTCTGAAAAACCAGTGACTCCTTGTCTGTGTGGAGAAGCCTGAAAAACATCACTAGTTACAGGAAACCATCCCCCCCTGCTGTGGAAGACCATCAACTGGCAGACAACCTGGATGTGTTTTACTGTAGGTTTGAGAAGCAGAACTCCACACTCCTCACCCACCTCGGACCTAGCAGCTGCTCCCCCCATGATCACCTTCCTTCACCCAAGCTGCCTACTCCTGAAGTTCTGTTAAAAGGAATATGTGTGGCATTTTTAAAAAACAAAAGATCATAAAGACAACAGGCCCAGACGGTGTGACCCCCTCCTGCCTGAAAGCCTGTGCTGATCAGCTGGCCCCCATCTTCACACTTATCTTCAACAGGTCACTGGAGCTGTGTGAAGTCCCCCCTTGCTTCAAACACTCCACCATCATCCCAGTCCCCAAGAAACCCTCCGAGAGACTGGTGTCGGCCCACCCAAAGGACACTGTAGACCCCCTGGTGGAACACCTGCAGTTTGCCTACCAGGCAAACAGGTCAGTGGATGATGTAGTCAATATGGCACTGCATTACATCCTGCAACACTTCAAGTCCCCAGGGGCCTATAGAGGGGTCCTCTTTGTGGGCTTCAGCTTGCCATTCAACATCCTGGATATGCTCCACTCTAAACTGACCCAGCTCACTGTGCCTGCCCCCAACTGTCAGCGGAACACCAGCTTTCTGACAGATAGGAAGCAGCAGGTGAGACTGGGGAAATTCACATCCAGCACCCTGACTATCAACACAGGCACCCATCAACCTGGAGCTGAACACACTCAAAACTGTGGAGATGACAGTGGACTTTAAGAGGAACCCCCTTAGCCTACACCACCTCACTATACTCAGCATCACTCTATCAGCAATGGTGTTCTTCAAGTTCCTGGGTTCCACCATCTCTCTCACACACACAGCACATTACAAAGCACATTGAGAGCCACTGTACTGCAGAGAAATTCCATGTGTATTCAACAACAAATCTGATTTTGATTCTGATTTTAATTTAATCAACCAGTAATGCTTAGGTAGTAAATTTATAATCAAATATAAGCAGAAATCTCATAAAATTTACTTAAAATATAAATAAATTAGCAAATTACTATAACTCAGTTATAAAATCTGATAATTCCATCACCAGTTTGTGTAAGGTGACTTTGCTTTTCTTTATTGAATGCCCCATTTTTTTATTAGAGAACAGCTGGCAAATGGGTGTGAGCGGCAACAGTAGTATAGAACCCCCACTGCTGATTGTTTGGTTGTTGTAAGGTTGATTCGGCTTTTCCAGTGGAAAGGGGACTAATGATTACAAGAGGAAAGAGGGTCTCTCAATTGCTCTCCCAATCTTTTTATATATGGTCAAAGCAGACCACGAAGGATGAAGGGCAAAGAAAGATATGAAGGGAACAATATACAGAAAAAAGACATAGAGAAAGAGGGACAAGGACAAAATTACAATGTAAAACTGGGAATAGAGGAAAGAGGAAGATGAAAAACAGAAAATGTTACAGAGACAATAAAGTCAATAGAAACATGGGAGAAATAACATTCTAACTGGTAATTTGATGTAAATATCTTCACCTTGGTGGGTAAGGGCCTCCTTTTGCCATGGCCAGGTTGCAGCTCCTGCCAGCTCTTCACGTACTGAGTTGCTGGCAAAGAAAACATTGAGCGTGTCAGTGCCGCTCAGGTATAGCGCCTCCTTTAGCTCTTTCACACTCATATAGGCCCTGTAGAAATGGAAAACAGATAACACTAACATTAGAATGCGAAATCCACCACCCACCATCAAATTAACAGCTGCATTGTGCAATTGATGTATACCACAGACATCCATAAAAATAAACTGAGCTGAAAAAGGGAATAAGAAATAAATGTCCCTGGTAAATCAACACTATATACAGCACAAATTTAACCTTCGTTTTTGAGCTAAACTATTTTCCTTGTTTCTTTAGCAAATAAAGATGGTGGACCAACTTTAATTAGAAAGCAATCCAAAATAAACCTACTATGTCATTTTTTTTGCTTTTTAAATTAAAAATGCAACCCAGTCTCACAGAAAAATGTATAATGGCTTGGTCAACCACCCAAACATTCTAGTCTCACAATTAAACCTCCAAAACTGTGATATTGAGGTGTTTTCTGGATCCAAATTGTGACCTCTTTCTGGCAGCGAAAACGAAAGAAAATGGTAAATGGTCTTATACTTGTATAGCACCTTTCTATGCTTTACAGCACACTCAAAGTGCTTTCACACTATTTGGCCATTCACCCATTCATACTCCCAAACACACACACATTCACACACCGGTGACATCACCGGGAGCAACTGGGGGTACAGTGTCTTGCTCAAGGACACTTCGACATGTTGACTGGACAAGCCGGGAATCGAACCGCTAATCCTCCGGTTATGTTTAGGCACAGAAACTAAGCCTACAAAAATTGTAATGTATAAATTACAGCCTTGGGGATAGGGTCAACTAGCTAGAGAAAATAACCGTATAGCTTTTGTGCTACATTAGGCATAAAGAAATCAAATCTCCTCTTCTAACCCTAGGCTTTATGGCAAACGTGTATTTTCCAGAATGTTAGAGTATACTTTAAGTACAGTGGTGGTGTCAAAATTTTGGTTTTAACTTTTAAAATGTTTTTCAACAATTTTCACATAACAGATTATTGTTCATGTTGTATTTCTGAAGCAGGGAGTAAAGACTAATGTGTAAATTCAGCTGTGTGGTCAACTTTATTAAAATTACTAAAATTACTAGTCTTCACCTCAGTTACTTCAAATGTATTTGAATGATTTGTTTTATGTTGGTTTCTTCAAAACAAAGTTTATGCTTTTGACTGAGCTCAGCTGTAGTACTAAAATTATTTATTATTACTTAACCACTCAACTTGAAAAGGCTAAAAGGGCTTTTTTTCCACTATTAGAAATACAATTTATATAACTGCTTATTAAAAATACTCTTCAGGTTTGGCTCAGTGCTGCATACATTGTTCCAACAGCCTGAAGGATAGACAGGTGAGCCTGTATGTTATGGTATGATCTCAGCTTTCAGCTGGGAAAAATCTAGATAGATGAAATAAGCAGTAATCCCCATCGTCTCATACTCACTGTCAATGTAGCATTAAGTGAGGCACTTCACCTCGAGCTTGATCCAAAGGTGTTGCTCAGCAGCCAAGAGTCCTGTGTGTCTATAATCCTCCCCCTAATGTAACCCTTCCCTGAGTGCATGTGTACTGTAAATAAGAATCTGCTTTCTCAGGCACCTCGCCTAACTAAATAAGGTTTAAGATTTAAGAAGATTCAGGGAAACCCTGCTCTTATAATATTACTGAAATTGAGTTCAGCTGAGGCTATGTGTAGAATCCATCAGCTGTGCAATTACAAGTGACGGAAAATTTGACCACTGAAGAGTTCATGCTTCAACTTCTGAGACTCAGAGGATGCTGCAGTGGAAGTCATCAGCCACCTTGGCAAAAAAAGAAATGGTTCTAAAGATGGAGGTGAAAAGCCTGGTAATAAATTAACAAAATTGCCATTTGTAAGCAACAACAGCACAGTCAACACTTGCACTGACACCATATAAAACTGAAGATGTGTCCATATTAAGTTACTTTGAACCCTCAAGAATCAGAAGGCACACACTAAAAAATATCACACCAATAGTAGTTGAATTATTTACCATACTATATACTTTACCATGCACTACAGTAGTTTTGTATAATGTTACTTGTTGACATAAAGTAAATACAAATGATCTACCATCCAAACAGCCGCTCCTCAGGCAGGTGAGCAGAAGATACCAGCACTCGTGAATAATGTACTGAAAGTCACTTTTTCACATAAGCAGTAAAAGTGCTACAGTGCATTAGCATATTGCCTCATGCTGAGAACCAGTCATACACAAAAACATTTGTGTTTGCATCTAACTGACAGTAACCAAATACAGCATTATTTCATAGGTCAAGGAACATTTCATGCAGCAGGAAGTTACAAATCACATTTTTAAAAAATGTTGTTCATTTTGGCACATCCACTGTGCTTCACCACTATGTCAAAGATGCTCCTTGATGCTAAGCTGTCAGTTTAGGGCAGTGATTCTCAAACATATTTTGTCATTCCCCACTTAAGAGGGTGGGCGAATTTTCAAGCCCCACTTGTCAAAAAATGAAATCGGCCAATTTTTTAATTTCAAATGTCTTGAAATATCAAATAACACCAAGTTCAAAACAGATAAAATATAAGTGCAACTGTATCGTTTGACAGGGGGATAGTTTTCAATTTTGCAGCACTTGTCTCATCCAGCATAATCGACACCATGTCTACAGCACTTCGTACAATATATGCCCTCTGTGTGAACACTTCCTTATATTGTTGCGCGGCAGTTAACATGCCGACGGTAAACCGTTATTGTTGCACTATGGTTCCACTTTTTTCCCCCGAGGACTGAACTGATGTTATTTTAATTTACTTGTATTAATGACCCATTTCTAATTATTTTCGTTCATTGTGCCCCACCTGTCATGTCTTTATTCCCCATTAGTGGGGCACGCCCCACACTTTGAGAACCACTGGTTTAGGGTAACATTAGCAGATTAGTCCTCCTTAATGTTGGGCAGTTGAGAGGCGACAGTGGTGCGGTGGGTAGAGCGGTGGGTAGAGCAGTCGTCTCCCAACCAGAAGGTTGAAGGTTTGAATCTCAGTGCCTGCAGGCCACATGTCAAAGTGTCCTTGGGCAAGACACTGAGTTACACAAACAATTCTGCTGCTTTATTTCCATGTCTTCTACATACTGTAGATCATCAACAATGAGGATGCTACATTTCTGTCTAAAGGATGCAGTTCAATCAGCTGTGTACCTGGCCATCACTCTAGAACTGGCTCCCAACAGCAAATGGCATGACAGCAGCTGGCTTCAAAAACCTCTGGCCCTGTACTGAGCAGCAGCAACTGTACACATACAGGATCTCACAACCTGAATACATTTCCAAGAGCTCTGAGAGAAAGGGTAGGGTGGCAGGGGTGCACATAAAAATGTTTCAGTGCTTCACAAATACCAGCAAAATGTCCTCACATTAATCCTCTCTCTGCCTGAGAAAGTTGCAAGTTGGGATCCAGTGAGACACACACATGCATGCAGGCATGCCAAGTCACATGCATAAGCATTTTCAACAAGCTGGGGTCAGGACCTTTCCAAAAGACTACTGTTAGTTCACTGAGCCCAGTTTTTACAACACTCTGGTCTCCTGCATATTGCCTGTTCATGTTGTTTTAGTTGAGGGTCTGGAGCTTATAGACAGGAACTCTGATAAGATTCACTGTAGGAGTTATATCATTGTGTAACAGCACACCGTATATGCAACTGTGCCTTATGAAAGTGAAGAATTCAAAACCTGAACCGCAGAGTCTCTCATAAGAGAGCCATCATATCCAGAGCCATGATTTATAAAAGTGTGCTCACATCAAAATCAACACCCGATATGAATGTCTCCATTTCTGTCATACTGTATATCAAAGTAAAACAGACTCCAATTATTACCCAGTGACAAGTGGGGGAGAGATATTTAATTTGTTCTTTGAAATACTCTTTGCAATAATGAGCAAATTAAATCTAGAATAAATAACTGACTATTTTATATAATTGAGGCAAAAGGACCAGACACCTGATTGACTGCGTGTTTGTGCAAAACTACTGAGCACCATACTGCTTTCCAACTTTTTTCATTATTGTCCATCTTCTCTCTCTGGGGTAGAAAGCTCAGGCTGAGATGAAGAACATGTGACCATAACACTACGAAACCAATTTTTGCTAGTCTTTCTGTGTCTAATCCACCAAGCTCATGAAAGAACAATATAACATTTCCTATGACACAGTTGAAGAACCTCTGACATATGGCCAAGCAATGAGACCGCACGCATGAAAGCCAACTTTTTTTTTTTTTTTTTACTGTTCAACCAAGTACCATGTTCTTTGCCAGCAACAGCTTGTTTCACATTCACATATCACAGTCACACAGCTGCACACAGTCACACCTGGGGGCTGAACACTACAACAGCCTCCTTCTGTTGTCCATTGGGAGCCATTCAATTAAACTTGCTTTCTTTTGTTGGCCACTGAAAATGTTCAAGGTTAAGTTCACTGCTCAAGGGCACATTGTGTTTCAGGTAAGGAAAGTGAAGACGCAGTACATTCCAAATTATTCCTTTGCTTTTTATACCCATATTTTGGTGGCCCAATGATCAAAAGCATGCTTCACTAACTGAAATACCTCAACAAAAAGTAGGAACAGCAAGGACAAACCTTGGAATAAAGTACAAATTTAACTCCCCTTTTTCTTCTTCTTCAAGTGAAATTAAATACAGAAATGTAGTTATTGTTCCCACTATGCTATAAAGTTGAAAAAGAGAGTTTGCTACAATAATAGCTCCGCCACCAAAATGTTACTGGGAATTTCAACTTTTAATTAAAATACAGAGATGCAGTACACATTATAACTGAGTCTTTCAAAAATATAAACAAATCATGTATGAAGGGAGGTCATTTTTACCTAAGTATAAATGGAAGATGGCTATTCTGCTGTGTTACTAAACATCCTTGTGTTAAGCTGTCACAGTCTGTCAGGTTCAGACATCAGTCAATAAATCATTTTTAAAAGTAGCTGCAGCTCCAGTGTTCTGTTTCCAAGTGGGCCGACAACCTCATAGCGAGACTTCATGCAAGCTATTTGGAACTCAGAATGAGCCCGTCTGTCAGACCAAACAGAAGGCAGCAAGCTGCTGCTCAGGTTATTTAAAAATAAGTGTGTACTTTGGCCTCTTAACCCACCATGTCCCCATGTCACACTGCGCTGTAAAGTGAAAGTAACAATTTGTACATGTAGCATGTTGAGCTATTCACTGCAGCATGCTAAGGCAGATATTCACCTCATGAGGAGAAGTGGTCTTGTTTGTGGCCATTTATGCCCAGAAAACATGGTGTCCTTACCAATTTAAAACTTAATCCCTGTTGTACTTTTTCTACCATGTTTCTCCTGCCTTTTATATTTTTCTTCTGTCTAAATATAAACTGATACTGTGCGTAGGCTATTCAACAAGATGTCTAACAACCTCCACCTAAGAACAAATTCTTAATTTCTCCTGCCCCTTGATAAATGCAAACTCATCTGTTATCCTGTATCTTGTATCTGTTATTCAGAAAAATTTACATTCCGCAGCATTAAATCCATCAGGAGAACAAAATTATAATGTCACACCATCACATTCTGCTGCTCTGACATTATCTAACAGAAATATTGATTTCATTCAATAATTATTTATAGTCACTTCCACTCTGTCAGTTTTTAGATAGCATTTAGTGTTATGGAGTTTGAGTCCAGTGTGTGATATTGTGATTTTTAATTGATACGTTTTAACCCAAGCCACGATCCTTTCCGAAACATAACCACACAAAAACTGTTTTTATGTGTAAAGCCAAGTTGCTTCACATTTTCTGAGGTACGTTTGGCATCTCATTCTGAAACGAACAGGTTAACACTGCTTACTATTAAAAACCGTCTATGTCTTATACAAACGCCAGAGGTACCCTTTAGGGTCAGCAAAAGGTGCTTGACAAAGTGTAAATATGTGAGGTCCTAGGATGAGAACCTGTTGCACTATATACAGTATGTTGGAGGCAATTGGAAATCATTTATAAGCAAAACCAGTATTTCAAAAACTCAAAACAGCAGAGAGATGAGAAGGATATGACATTTGACTGTTAACTTTACCTGTCAGGGGACTCGGGATCAAAGCAGGTCTTGAGGACATCTGTGACCTCCGAGTCACAGCAGTCACCATCATCATAGTCATAGTGTATACTGTTGCATTCCATGTTACAAACCCCATCCTGTCTCTTCCAGTTATAGCAGGGTCCCAGTCGAAGGCAGTCCCCTCCATCATGGCCCGTTCTTGGATGGTCACACTCAAGGTCACATTGACGATTACCAATCTTTCCAATTCGACAGTTGCTGAGAATGAACCGTTGTCGGAGGCTGGAATTTCTGACAGTGTGTACATTCAGATCTAGGGTGATATTGTAAGGGTGAAAGGCATCAGTCAGAGCCTGGTGTTGAAGCTGGATCTGGGCTTGTGTCACAGTGGGGTTTCCACCATCATCATTGCAGAGGTTAACGATCCGGTAGCGAATTTGCTTGGGGGTACGGAGCTGCCAGTTGACATTGTAGCCAAAGATAATGTCGGTGTTATCGCAGAGTGTCAGGCCACAGGGTGGTGGCAGAAATGAGGAGACAAGTTCTTGTTCAGGGACAGGAGTGGTGATAATGGTTGGATGGAAGCCATTTTTATGTGGCATCCATAGCTGTTCCACCTAATAACCAGAAAATATTATAAGACAAAATAATCAATATTTCAATTAACTTTACAACTATTAATGAATTTCAATACATAAACATTAAATAGGCAATGCTAATGAAGACCAAAATAAAATCTCCCAAATTTATAATATTATGACAAATGAAAATAGCTTATTTCTAGAAAGGCTGAACAATTGACAAGGTAGAAACTAATTATAGCCACAGTTACATAGTTACATTAGAGAAGTCAGCCCACATCGCCAACACTGGCTTGTTGTTGTCAAGTTGAAGCGGCCTCTTCAGCAGTTCCTTATGAGAGCGGGCATAGCCCCACAGGATCATACCCCCTATATAACCTCTGAAGCCATGCCCCTGATCTGATTGATTGCTGCCGAGGAAGAGAGTTCTGCAGGTCTTCATGTAGGGACTGTATAGATTCCCTGACTGGAGACTGCTTTCTCCCACCTGAGAGGAAAAGCAGAAGGGAAAAAAGCAGCATATTAAAATAATGCTGATTTTGTTCAAAGCAGGGATGTTGGTAAATCAGTGTTAATTAATCAATTCCGATGGTATCTGTTGTCCACAGCTGCTTTACTGTATGAGAAGCTTCTCCTTCAGTACATTAACTCCCCGCAGCCATCGGAAGGCAGCAGGACGTACTATGTGAATAAAGAGACATGCTACATCAGAGTGCACCGCCATTACACATAGCTATACACTGTGGTTATCGGTTATTCTACTGTTTATGCATGACACCATACTGTAACAAAGTAATCATCTACAATAGTACACACATAAGGCTGGTCTGTTATGATTCAGTATTCTGCCACTTAAGTGGGAAACATCCGGTCACATCTCAGCAGTCCTGCCTCTATTCCTCAAAAGCAGTACAGTGCAAATATAGCAGTGACATTTTACAGTACTGTAGGATGCGACCATTTATGATGTGAGGTACAAAAAAAAACAGTAATGTGTCAGATTAATGTGGTCATATTAACGTTTGATTTTTTATCATCGTACAAGGTAAATAAAAACCCAGTACACCCACATAGTCTATGCACTCAAGGTTATTGATAATCCAATCTGTTATTTTCAAATGTTAATAGTAACATTTGACATTAGAGCAAGTGGTATCATTTAAGTGTTAAATGTCTTTCTGGGCATTGGTAGTAGCAGATTGACAGAGCAATCCCAACTGCATCCACCTGCTAGTTTTTGCAGAGCCACACAGCATTCTTTTTTCATCAGGTGACATAATGATGGATTCGATAACAGGCAAGCTTTTTCCTAAGGTTCTGTTTGGTGGCAAGTGGACTTGGCTTGAGGTTCCTTTTTTTTTTTTTTTTTGTTTTAATT
>NW_018128013.1:1614623-1615153 GCF_001952655.1 Monopterus albus | reverse complement strand
GAGTTGGCTTGAGTTTCCTTTTTTTTTTTTTTTTTTAGTTTAATCATTTATTGAGTAGCTTTTTGAAACAAAGTAACACACTAACAAAACAGTACCGAACATGGGAGACAAGACAACAGTTACAGGGCATTACAACAGGATATAGAGTGTTTAACGAGGTTGTAGTGTGTGAAGTGTGGGTATATCCAACTTATGCAGTCTATGAGATGCAAGAAAGAGAAAAGGAGGATAAGTAAATAAAATAATAAATAAAATTACCAATAATAATGATGATAACAGTACTACTAATACAATCAACTGGTTACATTTTTGAGGTTGGTGGGAACGTGCATGGCCTCAGCCTCAGGTGTTTGGTTCAAGTTTAAATGTGTTAGAAATGGGTTCCATGTGTCATAAAAAGCTGATAAACTATTCTTGTGAGTGGATGTCATTTTCTCTAATGTGATGTATTATATCAGAAGGTTGGTCCAGTGGTTTATGTGTAGTGATTTTTTTTTTTTTTTTATTTCCAGTTTTGAAAGATTGTTTTT
>NW_018128013.1:1609595-1614166 GCF_001952655.1 Monopterus albus | reverse complement strand
CGTACTTCTGGATCAGTGTATTAAATGATATGAACTGGTTATTTTCAAATAGGTGATGTAAGTGAGTGATTCCTTTGTGTTGCCATGCTGGGAAATAGATAGAGTTATTATGCAGTTTGAAATCAGGGTTGTGCCAAATTGGAGTGTATCTACATGGTGCAAGTGATGATTTAGTGATTTTGTTTGCTTTCCACGAGGCTGTCAGAGTTGAGAGGATTGTGATGTTCTTACAGTGATTCATTTTCTTAGTAGAGTTTGGTAGAAAAGGGAGGTCTACAACCAAGTTATTTAAGTTATTTTTACAGTAATTTTGCTCTAATTCTATCCATGCGCTGCATCCTTCTGAATCCATTTGACTAAATACTGTAGCTGATTTGCCAAGTAGTAATATTGGAAATTTGGTGCTATAGGCCACCTAGTGATTTCTTCTTTTGGAGTATAGATAGAGAAATTTTGGGTTTCTTGTTTTTCCAATAAAATTGTGAAGTTAAAGAACAAGTGATTTAAACCATTTATCCGTGAGTGTTGTGGGAAGCATTGTAAACAGATAGTTGATTTGAGGTAGAGTTTCTTCATCAGGTGACATAATGATGGATTCAATAACAGGCAAGCTTTTTCCTAAGGTTCTGTTTGGTGGCAACTGGACTTGGTTTGAGGTTCATAAAAATATTCCACCTCTCATTTCAAAGGGTTCTTGAGTTCTGATTGGTGGGGAGTCCCACACATTTAGATTCTTTGGGGTTATTAGCACCTGTAATGAACCTAAGGTTGGATGCAGCTTGAAATAAAAGCCTTTGGAATGCAGTGTAAGGAAGAATGAGCAGAGCTTGTAAAACAAATTGATCTTAATTGAAACTATTCAGGGCAGCATGGTGGAAGAGTGGTTAGCACTATCACCACACAGCAAGAAGGTTCCTGACTCGTGTTCTTTCTGTGCGAAGTTTGCATGCCTGAGTGGGTTCTCTCTGGGTACTCCAGCTTCCTCCCACAGTCCAAAGACATGCAGCTTAGGTTGATTGGTGACTCTAAGGAGTGAGTGTGCTTGTGTGTGGTTGTCTGTCTCTTAGATAGACTGGCAACCTGTCCAGGTTGTACCCCGCCTCTCGCCCAATGTCAGCTGGGATAGGCTCCATCCCCACCAGTGACCCTCGTTAGGATAAGCGGTATAGATAATGGATGGATAAATCAATTCACACAGAGACTAAGGAACAGGCTAAGTTACACTGACTACCACTCTTACAAGTTTACCCCCTCCCACACATGCTGTGAACAAATGAGAAACAACATAAAGCCAACACACAACACTAAGGTAAAATGCACTGCAAAATATCCATCCTTTGGGCACTTTGCACTACAAATGCAACACTACATGCACATCAAATTGTACTAATAACACCCATTTGTTGTAAAAGCATGAATACTGAGGGCAATAAATCTTCAACAAGCGTCCCAAGCCCAGCACAGTTTATCCCAGTAGCAAAGCACAGTCTCTAATTAAAATCATACAGTACAGACTAATACAACAAATAGCCATTAAAAATAGCCACTTAACTGGGGTTCAAATCCCACCCCCTAGGGTCTGAGCTCTGGTTTTGATCTGGCTTGTCAAAAGTCTACATTGGAGAAGTGCTGCAAGGCCTCCATGTGTAGGCATTTACTTCAAGTAGGGAAGCCACCTTGCACTCCTACTTCCCCAGCCCGCACTAATCTAGCCCTACCCCACACAGCAGTCTTGCCCTATAGCCCCCTCACTATCTTCACCACAGGCAGCCCTAACCGGCAGCGAAACGGCTCCGTGAGTGCAACTAGCTATGGCATAGCAAGATTCCCAAGGCTCACACTGAAACACCACTGCACAGCTCCATGCTCAGCTTCTACCCACATGCATGCCTCTTCTCAACTGTCTCAGTCAATGACTAAGTCTCTGCCAGGTGCAGCTACTCACCCTCCATCATTATCTCTCTCCTCCACAGTGGGTCCTCTTATTACACACCTTAAAAGCTGTTGAAATCACATGTGGGTTGTTTCCCCACCTGGCCATCATGTGGATGGTGAGGTCATAGGAGTCAAGATGTGAATGGGTGTTAAACTGCCTGGCGAGGTATATCAGGATTGCATTGGCTGATGGTGTCATAGACTACCTCCTCTGATTAGTGATGGTCTAGTTTGATGTAAATTACTTCATTCACTCTTCTTTTAAACTATTTGTTTTTTTTTCTGGCCAAAATATGAATATTTCTATGCTCAAAGCAGCATCCCTTGTCCTTCACATGCAAATGGGCTGGTTAGTATTTTTCTAAAGAGTTGGCTCGTCTGTCTAGGTGTTCTGTCCTTAAGGTGGACCAGCTTCTGCCACAATGTTCCTGGGTTTGAAATACACAGGGATGCGGTGTTTGGTGTTTCTCCTGATTTTTTCAGACACTCTAGCAATGTTCTTTTCTTCTCTGTCTGTATTAGAGGGGTTCTTACTGGATCTCTTTGTGGTTTTGACAAAGGCCCATTTGGGGTAGCCACAGGTTTTAAGTGCTTCCTTGATGTTTATGTGCTTCCTTCTTTTTCCCTGTGCTCTTGTAGACACATTTTAAGCCCAGTGTGGTGGTTTGCGTCTGATGTTGTTGTCCACTGTATTGGTGTGTTCTGCAAAGGTCTCTGCTGTCTGTGTTTTAATTTTGACCCTGGCATCATTCATGCACTAAAACCAATGGCTGGATGCAGTTCCTGCACAGGAGCTCAAGGATGTGCTCTCTACCTGTACATGTACAGGTTTTCCCATAGGTGTAGTGCTGCCGGAACAATGCTCCACCACTTTTTTCTCCAAAAAAGGAAAAAGAATAGGCCTATTTGCATAATCTTGTTGAAATTTTCAATAACATTGCATTAGTGTTAACATTTGAAGATCCAATCATCAGTAAAGTGTATGTCCCCTAGCTGGTCCCCCGTGGAGATTACACCCTAGTAATAAGATTATTTATGGCTGTAACATTCACCCTTTGACCACAGTGTGAAGCCATCAGTGAGGATCATCAAAGTGTGGCCAGAGTTAACAGACTCTGTACTACAGGACAGGTTTCACCACACGAACTGGAGTATGTTTGCCTCCTGGGCTACCTGTGACTCCCACACAGACATGGACACCTACACTTCCTCTGTGCTGGACTACATTAACACTACCATTGACAGTGTCACAACCCAGAAACAGATCACCACCTACCCAAATCAGAAGCTGTAACAGGAAGGTGAAGCCCCTGCTGAAAGCTTGCAACTCTGCCTCCAGATCTGGTGATGCACATCCCTGCAGCTTATCCAGAGCCAACCTGAGGAGGGGCATCAAGAAGGCCAAGCACCGCTACAAGCTAAAGATCAAGGAACACTTCACAAACTCTGACCTCTGATGTATGTGTCATCAGTGACTACAAGCCCGGCAACTCCACCCCAACAACCACAGATGTGTCCTTCCTCAATAAGCTAAATGACTTCTATGCTTGCTTCGACCGGGACAACAAGGAGGCAGCTATCAAGTTCAGACCCTACACAGATCACCAGCCACTCACACTCACCTCCACTGATGTGTATGCTCCACTGAGCCAGATCAATGTATGTAAGGCTGCTGGCCCTGATGGCATTCTTGGATGCGTGCTCAGGGCACGTGCATGACAGCTTGCTGGTATCTTTATGGACATTTTTAACCTGTCCCTCGCCCAAGCGGTTGTGCTGACATGCTTCAAAACCACCTCCATTGTGCCAGCGCCAAAACATTCCACCCCAACGTGCCTGAATGACTACCGCCCTGTAGCACTCACACCCATCATCATGAAGTGCTTCAAGTGCCTGGTACTGGCACGCCTGACAACCTGTCTCCTACCCACACTGGACCCCTACCAATTTGCCTACAGCAGGAAGAGAAGCACGGAGGATGCAGTCTCCATAGCAATGCCCTCTGTACTCAGACATTTGGACAATAACAACACTTATGCAAAAATGCTGTTTGTGGACTTCAGCTGAGCGTTTACCACGGTCATCCCCTCCAAATTAACCACCAAACCTGGCGACCTGGGCATCAGCACCTCCCTCTGCAGGTGTTGTTGTAGGCTTTCTATTACCTTTTTCCTATAGCTGTTAGTAGGATCTCACCTAAGTGCTTCATAGGTAGTTGTGACATTAACATAGACTTCTCACCTTGATCAGCTGTGTTCTTCAGCACCCTGTATCAATCAGCAACATTGTAATATGCTGGTCTTTTCTTAGAGATGTCAATGTTTTCCTTTCTTGGACAATGAGGTTGAAAGGTCTGTTTATGACTGCCAGTATAAAAAAGAAAGGCCAAAAACAAATATTTTTTATAGGAGGGTGATGAACGAACATGCTGTAAGGAGGCTAAAAGAGGACTTTATGGGGCAAGACTGGGAAGCAGTTTACAAAGAGGAAGACTTAGACAAAGCGAATGAGCAATTTTTAAATATATTCATGAAAGTATATGACAGGAACTGTCCTCGTAAGCAGTATAAAAACAAGAGGAATTACAGTGGGAAACCGTGGATGAGTAAGGGATTACAGAATGCATGTAAAAAGAA
>NW_018128013.1:1578417-1607955 GCF_001952655.1 Monopterus albus | reverse complement strand
AAAATAGTAATAGAATTGACAAGTTTAAACATAAATATAAAGGTATGTGTCAATCAAGATATATGCAAGAACAGGTTCAATGATTAATTAGATGGAACATTGTGGGTATGGTGTATGATTATCAACACTGTAATAATTCTTTAGTATATTACTTATGTGGTGTAGATGATAATTATTTAGGAATGTAATTATGTAAGAATGTTAACACTGTTATAATTTTTTAGTATATTACTTGTGTGGTGTAGAAGAGAATTATTTATGTAGAGATACTGCTTGCAAACCAATGATGGTATGATGATGTCATGGGGTAGGACTGGATAAGTCTGACTTCTTCCTACTCCATTCAAGCATGTACTAGGTATAAGCAAATTGTTTTTGGATTAGCATTTGTTGGATATGTGTAAAATTATGTGTATTGTCATATCAACTGTCTTTACATGCTTGAAAGAATAAATCAAATAAAAAATAAAAAAAATCAAAGGTGGTACTTTTGCACTGGAGAGGATTGCTGATTCCTTCATCCTGACTTGTCCGGCCTCTGCTTCTGCTAAGTTGTTACTTCTAATGGCTGACTCTGGCTGTAATGACATCTGACTCTGGGACCTGTTCTGCTGTTAAGGCAAAGTCTAGTTCTCAACCTACGTGTCCTGAACTTCCAGCATTAATTTAAATTTTCTCAGGGTTAGTTATTTTGTTCTGTGTGGATTGCTGAGTCGTGACTGTAATGTTCGGAAGCTATGTGATTGTCATTCCTTGCCCTTGATGTTTTGTGATAGCTGAGACTTTTCCACAAACCTAGTGACTTCCTCAAGGACTGCACTGAGTAGATGTAATAACACTTTCTGGAGTGTCTAATCAATCCTTGTGTTTCAATGCATCAGTGGTGAAATGAACCTGTCACTGAGCAGTTGGTTCTGAGCCTTCTGTAGACTCCTTTCATGGTGAAACCCAGGTGTAAGCTGTTAGAGATTAGCCTGTCTTGCCTGCATCTCAAGCTGAAGCACAGGTGGTTTTCTAACTGAAGAACGTCAAGTTCAGTTGACAAAAAATAGCACTCTTGGAAAAACCATGATCTAGATGACTGAGTATTTCCACAGTCAACTGTGATGATTTAATCCATAGCACATTCAGGTCTTTTTGTCCATGGTGAATTACAGAATAAGAAAAGTCTATTTTTTGAATAGAAGATCATATGTACTGACACTGTCTTTCAGAGATCAAGAAGCTAAACATGAAACTGAGGTAATGACAAAACCCAAACAAAATTAAAAATATTTTTTCCCTGTCAAAACTACATACAGTACCTTAGCTCCATCAATATACAAGGTCATGTTGTGGCCGTTGTAAGTTGCCATCAGATGAGTCCAGGCATTGGCTTGATATTGCTGGTGGCTATAGACAGTGGTAGATTTAACAGCTCGGTCTGTCCGAAGTGTGAAGTAGAACCTTGCGTCTTTGGTGTTGGTGGGTTCCACAGTGCGAATGCCCACTGACCAGCCCTTCTCACTCAGTGAGTGAGAACAGTTGTCAAATACACCTACAGGACAAGGGAAATGGAGAAAGGTAAAATAAATAATTTTGAATTAATACTGTTAGAAAAAGCATGCAAATATTATCTTGCAGCATCAAAGAGCATCAAATTTACAAATAATCATTGCCCTCAGGAAAATTAAATAGACACACAAACAAGCAAATTGTCCAAGTGATTGTAGTGCTGTGGACATAGGAAGACTGAGAGAGAAGCACAGGGGATGAGGCCCACATAGAGAGAGGATAAGACAGAAACAGAGAGAACTGACAGAGCAAGAAACAGCGGGAAAGAACAGAAAGGGAAAGGAGGACAGAGGTATTTCACTTAGCCAAGGCAAGGCCCCAATGTTTCCATGTGCTGTTGCAACAGATCCACATCTGCTATGCAGATGTCTAACACTGGGACAAGGAAAGGTCAGGGAACCCCTTCACCCTCCTCAGTGTTGTGTGTGCATGTGGAATATAAATGTGTGAAGAACGTGAGCCAGATTCATGGTTAAGGATTTAATTCAGTTTTTAAAAAGCTGTTCTATGAGGCCATAACTTTGCCAAGTGAATAAGATTATATATTGCTACTGCTCAACCAAATTACACAAATACATTAGTATTAATATGCATGTGTAGCAGTGAGAGTGAACCAAAATGGTCAAGTTTAGGCCAGAAAACAAAAATAATGAGCTTAAAGATGTAAAAACTCTCTGTAGAGCTGACAGGCACTACAGAGCTCAGGTGATACTTCTCTGTGGGTTTGTCACTATAAGAAATCCCATTCACATGCTCATTTGATTCACTGATAATGTTAAAATATCATTTATAAATGCTCCACATACAAGTGTAAGCTACTGAAGATAGTTACATGCCATAATGATTTCTGGATAAATAAGTGCAAGTTGTCCACTTGACTGAGTTACTTTTATTTTGGATCCATTTTCAAGCTGGTAAAACACTCAGCTTTAGTAAGCTTCATGGCCAAATGAATCACTTGCTCTCTTCCTCAGACAAACAGATCGCCTCTGCATTCATTAACAGAGGAAGAGAGAAACAACAACCACGGCACACTCTTGCAGCTCCAGAGGAATTTTTTCAGTGTTATTTTTGATAATTTGAGAAGGACACGTGTTCAGTCTCACCCTGCTGTATTGTTACAACACATAAGTACTGTAAGGTCATCACTGGTCATTAGAAATTAAACCAATGTCACATTAAGGAGAAACAACAGGAGTTGGTTTTTCATTATAATGGTCAGACTCTTTCCGGAGACTACAAAAAGAAAGGCCCATGCCACAAAATCCTGCCCTCACATAAGGAAGCAATGAGGGGAAAAAGTTGAGTAATGGAGTCTGATCTTTGATCACAGTAAATGTGAGTGGACATAACAGTTTGTGGTCTCCCTCACTATCTGGCCAGCTGCGATTCTGCACCACAGGGAATTTATCCTCTTCAATCTGCTTGATGTACGTGCTGTTTTGTTAAATGTGCAGCTTTTTTACTATACCATTCATGATGCAGATTCATTGGAAAAACAGTGATGTTCATTTTTATGTGTAAACTTGTTAAATGAAGGTTTCATAAGATAAGTGTCTACAGCCACTAATCAAAATCAATGGAAAGCCACAGGCAAGCTAACTATGAGGAGAGAGTGAATGAAACACATCTTGGGACTTGTAACAGTTATGTAACCACATATTCATACAGAGTCTGTCTCTAAAATGAAAATACCATTGTATTTGTTTTGACCAAAAAGAGCCTAAAAAACAGTGTCATCAGTTATTATCAGAAAACTCATTTTAGGCTATTGTTGAAGTTATTAGCTGGGCCTAATAGCTTTTGAGGCTGCAACCACCTGTTACCCTTATCATCATCATTACCACCAATCAATGTCATCATTATAATAATCACATTAATCATCACTGCAGTATGAGTGGGGATGTCGTTTAGTCAAAGATGTTTTCTTTTTGCTTTTCATGTCCTGAAGTTGCTTGTTTGATTGCACATTTGTTTTAGATTTGATAAGAAACGTAATTGCCATTTATGTGTGGAAAATGGAAATGGCCACTGACAAATTATACCAGTATCATTCATGAACTGGGGGAAAAATTCAGTACCAAAGCCTGAGTTTACAGTGTTATTTCTTATGCTGGTAGAGAGGGTGTCTGACTCCTGAACTGAGACTGGGAGCTGGTTCCACAGGAGAGGAACTTGATAGCTAAAGGCTCTGCCTCCCATTCTACTTGTGTGGACTCTAGGAACCACAAGTAAACCTGCACTCTGAGAGTGAAGTGCTCTGTTAGGATGATAAGGCTCTATGAGGTCTTTAAGATACGATGGAGCCTTGTCATTAAGGGCTTTGTATGTTAGGAGAAGGATTTTAAATTCTATTCTGGATTTTACAGGGAGCCAGTGGAGAGAAGCTAATATGGGAGAGATATGATCTCTCTTGCTAGTTCCTGTCAGTACTCTGGCTGCAGCATTTTGGATTAACTGGAGGCCTTTTAGGGAATTATTGGGACATCCTGATAGTAAAGAGTTACAGTAGTCCAGCCTGGAAGGAACAAATGCATGGACCAGTTTTTCAGCATCACTTTGAGACATGATGCTCCTGATTTTTGCAATATTGCGCAGGTGAAAGAAGGCAGATCTAGAGACTTGGTTTATGTGTGATTTAAAGGACATATTCTGATCAAAGATGACTCCAAGGTTCCTCACAGTAGTACTGGAGGCAAGAGCTATGTCATCTAAAGTAACTATATGATTAGACAGCAGATTTCTAAGGTTTTCAGGCCCAAGTACAATAACTTCAGTTTTGTCAGAGTTTAGAAGTAAGAAGTTACAAGTCATCCAGGCCTTTATGTTTTTAAGACATGCTTGAAGTTTGAACAATTGATCAGATACTACTGGGACAAATGACTCTGCAATCAACATGGGGCTGTTATCTGCTTTGCCTCAGCACACTTTGACTTGGAAACAATGGGAAAGCCAAACTCGACTAAACCCATGAATGTATGCAGTGATGAACGCATTGTCATCACTTCAGCAATTGCCAGCAAGGAGGTGATGAGGGCTTGTTTCCTCCATTGATAATTTTGGTGATCACCATCTCAGCCATGTATTCCATCTGTCTTCATTCAATGCTCTAACACAGAGTTTTTATACTTTGGAAGATGAACAAAAGTAAATATGAAAAAATAATGCTGACTGTCCTACTAGCTTCCATGCTGTTTTGTTTAAAACTCTGTTTACCGATGCAGGTATTAGACATCACCTATGTGATGATGTCAAATATGATGTACCAGAGGGGAAACAAGCTCGTCTGCTGGATAGCCAAAGCGGGTTGGTTGGCAATGGAAATGCCTTAAGAGGCCAGTTTATCTGGGTATAAAAAGGCCATGTATACACAGCACCTTTGGTGGGAAAGCGGTATAACACAGACATGCTGATGATTTAGATGAAGCAATTGTTGAGGTCAGCTCAGAGAGATCTATGGAGAGAAGTAGTCTAAATACAAATGAAGTCTGACAGATGTTTTTAAAGCCATTGTACTTGATGATACATCTGTGAGAGTTGGGGGAAGGATCTGATTAATTTTTTCTCTAATAGTTGTGATTTTATTTGTAAAGAATCTCATGAAGTCATTACTTCTGAGATCTAAGGGAATATTAACAGCACTGTGGCTCTTTGTCAGCCTGGCTACAGTGCTGAAAAGAAACCTGGGGTTCTTATTTTCCTCTATTAGTGGTGAATAATATGTGGTTCTAGCACTACAAAGGGCTTTATATATATGTTATTAAACTATCTTTCCAGGCTAGGAAAACCCAATCTGACTTAGTGGAACACCACCTCCTTTTCAGTTTTCATGATGCCTGCTTTAGGGAGCGGAGCTGCAAGCTGTACCACGGGGCCTCCTCTGTTTCACTACCTTCTTTTTCAGAGGGGCAATGGTATCAAGTGTATTACGCAGGAAGGCTGCAGTACTATCAACAAGATTATCGATTTGTGTGGGAGTAAGGTTAAGGTGGCCTCCTTCCACTGTGTTGGCAAACGGCACTGAAGTAGATAAAGATTGAATTATTTCCTTAAACTTGGTAACAGCATTGCCAGATGGACATCTGCTGTAGTGGAATTGTTTCCCACATAGAGTATAATCCATTAATGGAAATTCAAAAGTTATTAGAAAATGGTCAGACAGAAGAGGGTTATGGGGAAAAACTATTAAGTGTTCAGTTTTGATGCCATATGTCAGAACCAGATCAAGAGTGTGATTAAAACAGTGAGTGGGTTTATTTAGTTTGAGAGAAGCCAACTGAGTCTAATAATGAACAGAATGCATTGTTGAGGCTGTCATTGTCGGCATCTACATGAATATTAAAGTCGCCTACTATGATTATTTTATCTGTACTAAGCACTAAATCAGACAGAAAGTCTGAGAATTCACTTAAAAACTCTGAATAAGGAGCAGGTGGACGGTATACAATAACAAACAGAACAGGCTTTTGAGTTTTCCAGTTTGGGTGTGAGAGACTCAGGGTGAGACTTTCAAAAGAGTTATAACTATGTTTAGGTCTAGGGTTGATTAATAGGCTTGAGTTGAAGATCGCTGCAACACCTCCACCTCGGGCTGTGATAGGTGGGGTGGATTCATTTAGATTTACTTTGTGTTGTATCCAGGTTTTAATAAGACCACATAAATCAATGTGATGTTCACTTAACAAATCATTCACTAACTGAGATTTAGATGAGAGAAATCTGATATTTAATAGTCAACATTTGATTGTCCTGTTGTTTTGTTCTGTAGGACTAATTTTAATTAGGTTCTTATGAATAACTCCTCTTGAGTTGGTTGTTGAGTCATATAATTTAGGTGGTCAGGGAGCAGACACAGTCTCTATAGGGTACTGGGAATTTTGGGTGGGTAGCAGCTGCAGAGAGACTGCAGATGCGTGTAAGACTGCAACCCTGCATCCTGGTTTCAACTCTTGGTTGTCATAATTTAGGTTGTAACATAGAGTGCATAAGCTGATGCTTTACCAGAGCATCCAGTTCACTCTGAAGAATAGGCCAAGGGATACTGGGTACCAATATTGATATGTGAGAGCTTTAAAAATGTACCAGTAATCACTTTTTAACATAAAGGCTTAGTATAAACAATGCTGCTAGTGATCTCTGCTATTACTTTGACCGAGACAATGAGTGGGACATTTTACAACTGAAGAATAAAGTTTTCAGTTTCTAAATTACCCCAGACCTGCTTTGTAATTTCTGTACTGCACTTTCTTATTACTTTTTGGCCAACATATACGTCATTAACAATATATCTGAAATAACTTGATATCAATAAATATATGAACCTGGCCAAATTATCAGTTCAGTTCTATCGAAAGCGCACCAGTCTTGCACTTGATAGATGATGAATAACAATCCCATGGCTTGTTTTTGCAGCTTCAGTGGTGTCAACAACAGACCTAAACTGACATATGTTTATGTTCAGTTGACAAAGCCCTCTAGCAGTCATAGTGATGATGGGAGCAAAGGAGGAAATCAGGTGACCTTGTTTACACTGCAACAAAATACACTTAGGAGGGAGGTCAGAGTAGAAGATCAGCAAAGCATTAGTTATTAATATGGGGGACTGCTGTTTAGCAGCTGATAGCAGTGCATTGTTCCTCATGAGCATGACCACAGTTGTTCTGTAACTTTAACCATTATTTAGTTTTGTAATCTTACTTATTTTAATCCAAACCATGACTTTTCTCTAAACCTAACCAAACCTTTACCATAGCACTGTCACAACATAAAACCATTACTTACAGTACATTTTTCAGTGATTTTAATACTTCATATAGCATATCTCCTGTTGCCATAGTGACACTTATTCAAGAGATGCTCATATTGGTTTTATTAGAGAGTACAGACAAACAATGTAAGTGATTATTTTATGATCATTGTTAATATCATTAGGGATGCAGAAAATAGAAATATAATTTCAGTTGCAACCTACTCAAATTGAGAAAAACAGAAAAGCCATAAAACCTCAGAATCAAGAAGCTGACCATTAGCTGTTTCATTAATTTCTGTCAATTACTTAAAAATTTAATTAACTGTTAATTACAATCACAATTTAATTAATTGTTTTATTAAACAATTAAACATTTAATCATCTGTTTCAGCAGCAAATCATTAGGTCATCATATATTCCTGATCAGTGATGCTTGTCATCACTATCTCTATATCTGCAGTAGAAACTAGGCTTAAGAGTAAAACTCTGGATAAACCCTGTCTGACCTTTGTCATAGAAACAAACATCCTGAGACCAGTATCTTTTCCTTGAAAAACATAACAAGATCATTTCACACAGCACAGGTTTATGGCCTATTATACTGTATAGTAACCCTAACAAATGTTACTGGGGTTACCAAATATAGCGGCTGACACAAGCTGTTTGCAACAACATTCATCGTCTTAGGTCTTATTCTCAGAATGAGAGAGAACAACCAATTGCAGGTAGGCAGAAATAGACTGGAGTCTGACTATAGCCACAAAACAATTAAAAGAGAATACTGGATTTGGGCAAGTTGACAGGCCTGTTAATCAAAAACAGAAGAATGATATAAATACCTTGCAGAATGAGCAGGCAGCTTGTGACCACTAGGACACTTCAAATCCACAAACAGACCAGTAAGATTGGAGATAAATACAATTATGTATTACCCCATTACCCTCATGTGGTCACTGAGCAAGTAGTAATTAGTGCGCCCAAGAGACATGGTTACAGCTCTCAGGCGGGGCGTTTTTGAGACATGACATGTCCTATTGTGTCTTTGATACAGGCATCAAAATTAAAATAACACCCACCTGCTATTATTGCAGGGTTGCTTTGTCCTCCTTCAGGTTTCACCCACAGCTCCAGGCTGAACTTGGCCCTCGGCATCTCCACCCCTGCTGCCGGCTTCAACCTCAGCTGCTCCCGACGCCGGCTGAAATACAGGGCGGTCATCCAGGAAGGAGGCACCGTAGGCACTGCCTCTTCCACCTCCCCGGAGTAGTTCTCGGTACTGTCCTCCACATTCACATTCCCTGCAAAGGGCTGCGGGTCTCCATCTCCCTGCTGCAGTCTGTAGAGAACTTCGAGACGCCTGGGATCTGTTGAGCTATTGGGGGAAACTTTCTCCCAACTGGAGTTTCCTTCTTTCTCATGCGTAAATTTCCCATCAAGGCTGCGAGCGAACCTGTAGCGGGATCGGCGTGGAGACTGTGCGTGGCCCGAGGAGGAGGCGCTCTGCCCGGTGTCTTTAAGCAAGAGCTTTCTGGGCATTTGTTGTGTGGCGTCCCTACCGACATGGTTTGAGTCTCCCCAGTCACTTGAGGAGCGTTTCTCATACAGCCATCCAGGCAATGTAACATATCCATTCTCAGCTCCCGGCGCCACATCTCCCCTATCGCCCCAGGCTCCCTTCTCCTCGACTCTACGCACACCAGCGTCAAACCTGCACCCTCCTACACAAACCAATGGAGCGCCCTGTAGAGTGTACAACTCTTTCCGACTCGTGTGTGTCCACGAACGGGCCGCTGGAGGGCGGTGTTGGGACGGCGAAAAGGAGCGGGGCTGCCGCCGGGATCTCCGGACACCGGAGACGGCGCAGGGTTCACCTGCTTGCCTGGAGACCTCACGATCCGCTCGACGGGCCATGGCGCGTTTGTACCGGTTGAGTGCATGAGAGCCAACCGGGTTGAGCAGCCACTTGTTAGTGATGAGTACGAGGGAGATAGCCAGTAGTCTGATCAACAACATTTTAACAGCTTGGGAAAGGTGTTTTGAAGGGGTGTTTGTTGAGAATAAAAGGGGACAAAGATTTTAGCCCTTCAGAGCTCACTGTTAGCAGCAAAAGGTCTCACACCAGGCGGTGCTTATTAGATTTATTTACGCACATTTCTCCAGCAAATAAAACTGCTTTTTAGGCAGCCTGTTTTCGGAATTTTTAAGTAATCTATTTTAGTAAACAAATTAGGACTCAGACATAATCAATGCGTTCAGTGCAAATAAATCAAACTGATAAAGAGAACGTCAAAATCAAAGTTTCTCACATGGACTTATTACATATAGAGGTTCTAGGAGTCTCCTAGTTTTGAAGTAGATATTTAACACTACTGAATAATCACAGAAAACATTCAGATCTTAACCTAAACCCTTTCTTGACGCAGATGTGATGGGTCTATACGCTCTTGCACTTTGCGCGGACTTTTAGAAGTAAACCTCGGCTTCCTTCCCATTCATGTTTACTGTCTGCAAAATATCTGTAGCCTCTGGCACTACGTTTCAGCCAACCGGTATACAAAATGCCCAGCTACTTCTGTCCGTCCTTCACTAGGCCCACGACTATTTTTAAACTGGCTTTAAACGACACCGGGCTGATTACAGTTTTTAAAAGGAGAATTATTTTCTCACTGAGGAAAATGTTCTAATTTACATGTTTTGAAAATGCCAAGCTTTATTTGATTTACCAAATCATGGAAACTGACTGACTTTGCACAAAGTCTTATTTCTTTTTACCTGACCATTGCGGGATCATTTATGCGTCCTGTTGCAAATATGGCTGCAAGGTGAATCAGAGAATCAAAGGAAACACCAGAGGCAAAATGAAGTGCAGTGCAAAGTGGCAATCCTAAAATAGCTACCCTATTTTTGAGCAGAACTGTTCCTATAATTACTGAGAAAGGATAGAAAAAAATGTAAATCCATTAAATCATGGTTCGGCATCTGCGCGTCAGCTCCTTCTGGTTTATCTGCGCGTTTGCGTGCACTCCAGTGACTTGCTGCTGCTCTGCACCGGTCCAGGCACTAGTAGTAATACCCTCCTTCATTCACTATTGCATCTCTCTCTCTCTCTCGCTCTCTCTCTCTCTCTCTCTCATCCTCACGAGTCCGTAGTTGTTGTTTTTTTAAGGGAGCCCCTGCCCGCCCTGACATCACCAGTAGGGGAAGTGTGGTGGTGGTGATGGTAGAAGTGAAAGGGGGTGGGGTGGCGTCCTAACCTTGCCTCATACTTTACAAGGGAAATCCTCTACTCTCTCTCCCGCCCAATCCTGAGCTGTGTATCCCTTTGATGCAGAGGGGTTGTAAAGTGTATTTATGCATTTTTTAAAATTCTTGTCCTGACCTCATCCATCCACCCATCCTTGGTGGGAGAAATATTCAGGTCCTTTACTTGAACAAAACCAGTTGCACATGTGTAAAAAATGCCTGTAAGTAAAATTCTGGCATTCAGATTTTTATTATCCACAAAAACAATGGTGGAATGTACATAACCCAAATTAGTCTTCTGTATTTAAGTACGTACAAGTTTGAGGTAGGGTACTTGCACTTCACTTGACTATTTCTTACCACTTTATGTGCCACCACGGTTCAGAGCCACCCGGTTCTGTTAAAAATTAGTGACTTTATTGGTTTACATTGTAAAAACAAAACAGGCGATGATTTTATAAAATATGATGGGCTGTTGTAGATCAGATTACACAATCAACAGTACATAAAATAGTTCAACCTTGAATGCATTAGTAATAATAATCCAATAATAATCTCTATAGTCAGCACTTACAGGGGCCATTTTTCTGAAATATGCATGATAAAAAAAAAGCATGCCTAAAGTGCTTAAATGACATTTTCAGCACAGGATTTTTGCATGTAATGGACTATTTTTATATGGCCGTATTGCTGCTTTTCCTGAGATTACCACTGAAAAGTTGTAAACGAAAAATGTACATGTAATATTATGAGTGACAGAAGATTATATTAGATTAGATTAAACTTTATTGTCATTACTCATGTACAAGTACAATGCAATGAAATACAGTTTAGCATCTAACCAGAAGTGCAATAACAGCAGTGCAGAGTGTGGAGTATCTACAGTCTGTACTAATTTACCGATGGATATGTACAATTGATATTTATAGTAAGATATGTAAGGTAATTTACAATATACAACAGACTTTATGGATTTAATTAAGTAGTTGGAGCTACTTGTATATTATTAACAATGCATTTTATGCGTGCTTCACTTTTTGTGTAAAATCCTAATTTGCAAAGTACTCTGTTTTAAAATGGAGTACAAATGTGTTTATTTTATATTTATAAGATAGGAACTGGGCCTATTTGTCGCTCAACTATGGTGGAGTAGAAGTATAAAGTAGCATAAAATGAAAATACTCATGTAAAACAAGATAAAAAAAAAGATACCATTGTACAGTAAGCCATTTTCCACAACTGTCCATGTCTTCTTAATGAGAGGCTCTAATGTCAGCCTGCGTGAATAATGGTGGAGATGGCAGTGCCGGGGGTGGTTCTCTCCCCTCACTCCATTTCCTTCTCTCTCTTTCTCATACACATAAAAACCCATCTCTCTTTTTCTTTTTATTCCCTCTTGCCTCTGTCTATCTCGGTCACTCATGCTCTGTCTGTCTTCAGTGCTACACCACAGATAGGCACAACATCTGACTGGCACATAAAAAGAGCTAGCATCGGGTGAAAGGGAGACATAAAAGCATGGGAGGCGTAGGAGAAATGTATGAAGGGATATTATATTATTATGGTACAACCTAAAGTGAATAAACATCAAAAATATTTTTCGTTATCCTGTTTACTGATGAAGCCAAATAAACAAATGCAAAAGTTCTCTAATACACAAATCACATGAAAACAAAGGACTCTATACATCTGCATGCACATGCATATGCACTTGCATATGAGCATGCACACAGATATTTTACATATGGATATCACATATGTATACAAGGAGTTGTATGCCTCCCAGTGAGTTCTGCACTTATTGCAGCATTATTGGTTTTAAGTGTGATAAGAAAATGCGTTTCAGCCAGGGTGGGATCCTTTAATGTCCTGATCCGTTGTCTCCCTAAGCCAAACTATGTGTTTTTGCAGCTGATCATGTATGGATAAATATTCTGGCTCATGAATGATATCTTACAAATGGAAAAATAGTTTTTGGCTACTTGTGCAGGCCCTACTAATTCAAAAGACAGGTGTGCTTACTGAGATGTTTCCAGACACTACAATCTACACTGAAGTTGAAGATAGTATCAAACTTTACAGTTACAATATGCTGTCAGCAATATATACACATTTATGTTTTACCACTTGGGGATTTTAGAGCTGCCACATTTGTGCTTATGACATGCAGACAAATTCATTAATGTAGTTGATCACACATTTCCCCCCAGACCTGACTACTATTTGTCAGGCTGAATCTGCAAACAGTGCCTGGTTTGAAGCTGAAGATAGAGGAGGAGGCTGCTGGCAGTCATGGCAGGGGCCCCCAAAGGGGCAAGGGGAAAAAAGGAAAAACAATTCTTAAAGAGTGGGAGACAGGAATTCCACAATCCCAGCCTGCCTGACTGAGGGATCTGCCTGCTAAACATTCAGCTTTTTCTGCTGGCAAAGTTTGCTTTGAAATCCAGCTGCAACTGTGTTGGAAAAAAAGAAGCAAGGGAAGGGGGTGGGTTTAATAGAAGTTACCGAGAAAAAGGGAGGGAAAGGAAGGATGAGGGAGAGTAGGCAGAACAGAAGGAAGGAAGAGAATGGTGTTTGTGAAAGAGAACCTGAATGTATGTGCTCCACCAGGGCTTCACCCCCCACTGTAAGCAACCTCCACAGATTATCCTTCATCTGAGCTTGTCAGTCTTGACCCCACTGACCCTGAGGCCCACTCTCCATCTTCCTTTCTCTCTCTCTCTTTCACATACACACTTGTCCCCACTCACTCACTAATTCATTTCTCCTCACACCTTCATTATTTCCTTACATATCACTCACTCACATTTTTTTTTTACCTCTCTGCCTCTCACTAACCTCCAGTGCAACAAAACTGCTGACCACCCTGCCACCACCACCACACACATTCCCCAAGAACACACAAACAATCTGGTTCCCCATGCAAAAGAGGGGGACCCACTAGGAGAAAATACAGGCTGATGTGCAGGACAAATGAGGAGGGTAAGGGTGGAGAAAAGGGGAAGAAGGCTAGCTTTTCACCACCACTGGTATAACAGGGGAGGGAGAGAAGTTGAGGGGGGACAAATGCAACTTGGTGTATATACAGTACCACAGGTGTTTTGCTCAGACAATTTTATTTAGATGTTGCATGTGCAGAATATTTAAGGTATTCAGATTAGGATCTAAAGTTGACATTTGCCATTATATGCAAGATAAAAACACAAAGTTTTTTTTTTTTATCTCAGTGCCTTTGTTTCCCATTACTCCTATCTCCATATAACTCAGAAATCATATGTTAAAATAGGCAAATCAGTTTAAAAATTTCAATCAACATGTAACAAATGTGTATTTTTATAAAGTATTTTATAATTCATATTTTGACATCTTTTGTTGTTGCCCATCTGTATTAGCATACTGACTTTCTTTTCAGTCATACTTTAAATTAAACCCAGCACAAATAATCAAAGACATTTCAGATGATGGTCCTATCCAAGCAAATGAATGCACTCCTCACTGTATCTAGTAGTTTTCCTCTTGCTGAAAACCTTATTTCACATCCTAAGTGAGCTCTTTAATGATACATATAAACTTCTTCTGCAAACAAAAACATGGGAAAATCCATGTAGCGCGTGCTTACATGGAGGACCTCTTATTTACCCACGTGGAAGTAAAAATGGAAAAGCAAGTAGCCGGCTGGATAAACTGTGAGCATGAATATGTTAGTGCTCCTTAGGTTTTATTTTCAAAGCTGCAGGTGGATGCATGAATGACATGACTGATTTTCTTGGCACGGCTGCAAGCTACACTTTGTGAATGTGACCTAGACCTTGCTTGTTTTTGATATAAAGGCAACTGGGGGATTAAAATCACAAGCATGCGGAAACACTGTATTTTTATAGTAGACATAAGTTATTAGCTTATCTGTAGAGTATTACAAAATGAACCTTTGAGTCAATGGTGCTTAAAAATGCCTTAAGGTTCTTTTTGATATGCTGAGATATTAATATAATGTTCATATAAGCTTTCTTAAAGGGATTTGTCAGTTTAAGGTGATTAATGTGTTAAATATAAAGTATACCATTGATTTTTATTAACTGTTACTATGGGGCTATCAAGTTTGCTTTAAATATTGATGGGATTTCTCTTACACTGATGGGTGACATATTGATTAGTTTCCATATATGGTATAGAACTATATACAGTTTTGTTGCTGTTATTGTTTCTCCCAAGTTTATATTGTGAATTTCTGTGTAATGAGAAGTAATTATTTAGCACAGACATGACCACATTTAAAGAAAATGAATGCAAAAAGTGATTTCCATCCAAAACTATTGTTCTGAGGATGAATTTACAAAGCAGTTGAGTGGCCAGGAAAATAAAAAATAGCAAAGGAAATGTAAACTATTAGCACTATAATAAAAACCTTTCTTCTTGTTTTTGTTTTTGTTGAGACTAGGATTTTGTTAATTTGGGTTTGACCTCAGTTATATGGCTGTAGGTTGTTGTTTGAGTTGGTGTATTGGATTTATTCTCTGTGACAAAATAATGTTAAACCAAAAGTTTTTGCCTTTTCTGATATTTTAACATCAGAGAGAAGCTACTGAGTGCACCTTTGAGTTTGACTGATTATTGATGAGTGATTGTCATGTGCTGTATCTTGTTTCCAAGGTCAAAAATAGCCTAAACCTATATTCATCATTTCATTATCCAGTTTGATGACATAAATGGAGTGGATATATTGAATTCTAGTGGCCTAAATCACACCACAAGCTAGAGCTAAAAAACGCACTGCTTACAAAGTATTATTAGAAATGATGTTTTAACCAGCTGGTTTACTGTTTACTTGCCCCTTGCATGGGGATATGTACATACACATTGAGAGCCGAAGTACCAGAGTCAAATTCCTCGTGTGTCCGACACACCTGGCCAGTAAAGCTGATTCTGATTCTGATTTTACAGCCCTGTTGTGTGAGACTGAATAACAGGGATGTCTGTTGTTCTGGTTATTGGGCATAAGCTGTACTTTTGCTGATTCTAATTAAATAACGAATTTGTCAAGAAAAACTGAAAACTGTTACGGTAACACAGACAAACAATACGAAAAAATAGCACTAACAAGTGATATTTCCACAACTGCAGTTGAACTCCATGTCGCTAAGGGGCGGCATTTAAAAGCCAGGAGCACAGTGGGTTCTTGGGTAATCGAGGAAACTCAAGAGATTCCTCTTTGTAGCTAACCGGCTAATGCGCTAGACAACGCACTTGTGCTTGTATTACTGTCCGTTTCAGTGTCCGTGTCCTTTATATGACAGTGATTTTCCGATAAGCCGCCAGTGACAAAAGAGAAGCAGACATCAACGAACAAGTCTACATACGCTGGACGTTTGAGCACTTGCTTTCTCTCAGGATGCTAGCATGTTGCAAGCCAGCCAACTAGCTAGCCAGCCTGCTAAAGTAGCCTAATAACAGCACTGTCCGGATGCTTTGAACAGCAGCGTAGCGGATTTTGGGGTGTTTCTTGTCGGCCTTCTATGATGTCAAACAACCGGCCGCAGCAAAGTGCTGCTGGGGAAAGTTCAGTGCCTAGCACAAGTAGCACTGGCACGGGGAGCACAAACGGTGGCGGTGGGAGCAACGCTATCACAAGTAATGGTAATAATTCTGGAAATGTTGTGCCCACTCGGACCTTGGCAGCAGCCGGCGAGAGCAGCTTGTCGGTGCCAACTTTAGCGGCCGTGCCGTCGTCCCGGGGCGGTTTTGCTTCTCTAAGCAGACCCTCTGCGTCCTCATCCAGCAAAAAGAAATCCCTCCATCAAGCACCCTTATACAACGGTCTCTTGAATTCATATGAAGATAAAAGCAACGATTTTGTCTGGTTAGTTTCTGTGGAGTGGCCGTGAAAACTACTTTTTGAAAATGTTCTGTGATTGCAGGCCATTGAATGCTTAACTGTCAGTTTTGCAGAAGTTTAAGAGCCGAGGTTTGACTTGGTTTTGTCTGTTTTTCCAGTCCCATTTGCTTCGAAATGATAGAAGAGGCGCACATGACAAAGTGCGGGCACAGTTTCTGGTAAGTGTTCAGTTGTAACAGAGGCAGCATGAGAGTTGGAAACATCCAGCAAAGAAAAGAAATCAGTCTCTTGTATGTCAGATGTTCAGAATAACAACTGAAGAAGACTTGTCAACAGTAATAAGTGTGCACACTACGTGTACCAGTGATTATGAGTTTGTCTCAGAATGGGACAGAGACACCGGTGTCAAACAAGATCGTTGTTGGTGTTCATATTAAAATAATTTAAACGGGTAGTGAAAGGGAAGTATAAACTATTTTATTAAAACATTGCATTTACAAAATCAGAATAGAGCAGTGCAAATAGAGAAGCTGGACTTGTATGTTTTACAGATGCATTCATTTAAACAATGTATTCACAATGTTTCTGTGCAGTGCATTATTTAACAAAAATAAAATTATTTGCTCAAGAACATAACTTTTATAAAGTGTGCAATATGTCCTTTCAGTGTTAACAAAAAACACTAAAATGTTGGTTTTTAAAATCATTTGTTTTCATAAAACATTGTGTTCAAGTGCACACATGACTACTGCTGGTGACCTGTTAATACATTTGAGTATGCCTAAACAATCCTCAACACGTTTACTCTTAGCCTGTGTACTCTGTACATTCCTCATGAACTAGCTTGTGTCATCGGTGTTCCTGAACACATAAATTTAACTTGGTAAACTTATTGCTTTTTGCATTTATTATACACATTAAATCTGCCTGGTGGTTTTAATGTTGTGGTGGAGAGACAGCATGGGAAACATTTAATGCTGGCTGTGGTCGACACACAGTATATGAGAGCTGGCTGCAGAGCGCTCATGCCGACCCCCGTCCACCACAGCATTTAACCCACCTAGTGGCTTTTATGTTGTAGCTGCTCAGTGTAATGCTTACCTGTTTACATTTGTTTCGTGTTTACATGAATGCAACACAAACTCAAATGCATTTTGCACCTGGTATTAGTACAGCCCAAGGTTGTGTTTCTAAATATATAATTACCATTATAAAATAGGCTAGGTAACCATGTTACTTAAAATCAGGTACATGATCATTTTAGTTTGATAATTTCTTACATTTTTAACTAAAATGTATGACTTACTTAGCTCCAGATCCCCTTATTCTGCAACTCTAACATGTCATGCTCCCCTGCCACAGCAGATACGTTTTGCATAGTTGCACTGGACAGCCTTCCTTCCGATTGTAAAATGAAGTGCTCCCAAACTTTAGAAGAATTGGTTGTCCCCTCTTCTCTGCTGTAACCATGCTCAGTGCCATCCACTGCTTCTCAGATGTTATATGTCTCACTGATGCAGGCACCAGTCACTGACCCAGCTGTCTCACACAGCTACAGGACTAGACCCAACTAATCCATAATTAAATTCGTTGCCAACTGTTTAATTATTGATTTTTATCAATTAGTTGCTGCAGCCCTAGACATCATTTAATTGCTGGAAACTCAGACTGTCACTGTGTTGTTGTTTTACATTTCCTTGTACTGTGCCATTTATTTCTACTTATTCAGTTTTTTCCTCCTTCCTGCAGTTTCAAGTGTATCCGCCAGAGCCTCGAGGACAACAACAGATGTCCCAAGTGCAACTATACTGTTGATAACGTGGATCAACTGTACCCAAACTTTCTTGGTAGGTATAACAAATCAGAACACCAAGGTTTGTTTCATATTAAAGTTGACCTTCTTTGCTCTTTTCCTATTTCTCTGTTGACACCCGCGCCATCCCCTGCCCCCACCCCCCCAAAACTCTGTAATGAACCTTTTTCTATGGTGCTAGTCAAGTTAGCTTGGTGCAAAGTGACCATGTTGTGCTGTGTAATGATCAAATCATTTGAAATCTTTTTGTCTGACATTATAAAGTGTTTGTACTGCAAAACACAAAGGGCAGGCTCTTTTCTAATTAAGTTAAAATTCAAGTGAGTGAGAATGATGGTCTGCAAAAGAAGGAAAACTTTTTGTCTCGTCAAGACTTTAAACATATCAGTGAGAAATATTTGACCAAATACTTATTATATGCTGCTTAGCTCGCATATTAAAGCTGTCCCAACATGTTTTGAATATTAACTGCCTTTCAAAAGTGAAACTTTTCAGTGTTTTTAATCCAAAAAAACCTTATAAAAGTTCTAACTACAAGCTCAGCAGATTGCTTGGTTATAAAAGATTCCAAATGCAGAAGACATTAATTTAGGTTAAAGTGTGAAGTTCACTTATGAATGACCCAGTTTATCTTCTAACATGATGAAGAAGAAAGTGTAAAAACTACAGTGTAAATCATCTGTATGCATTCAAAACTGCCGAATTCTCTCATTTACCCCTTGTCTGTCCCTTCCTCCTCTGTTCCAGTAAATGAACTGATCCTTAAACAGAAGCAAAGGTCGGAGGAGAAGAGACTAAAATTAGATCATCCTGTAAGTTAAACACACACATAGCCACTTTGTTTTTCCCTTTCTGCAAATCCTTTAGCCTCTGATTTTCACTCTTGCCTTAAAGGAAAATTCATTATTTGTTACTGGTCAATGTCTCTGGCTTTAGAATGGGTCCAGGTGGCAGGTTTTCCAGGATGTGCTGAGTCCTGACCAAGAGAACTTGGACCTGGCAAATGTCAATCTGATGCTGGAGCTCCTCGTTCAAAAGAAGAAGCAGCTGGAGGCAGTAAGTAAGGGACTTTGGGCCATCGCACATGCAATTTGTATTCTTTGATCCTAGCCAGTTATTGCATTTTGGCTGTTTATCTTCACATTGTTCCAGGAGGAAAGGTTTAATGATGAATATTAGAGTCAGATACAGAAACAGATTCAGATTCACAAAAGTTAATTGGAGTGAAGAATACGTTGGGATTGTGTTTGACCACATAAACTGTACAAAAGAATTAAAGTGACCACATGATTGTGGTGGATCAGTGCTTGTATGTTACATTGAACAATGAGTGGCACAGTCGCTGGTTAAAACTGTCACCTCACATCAGGAAGATGCTGGGTTTTAGTCTGTTTCCTTGGCCCCCGCACCTGTACACTGGATACATTTTGGACCATAATCATTTATCATGAAACCAAGAATATAGTCAATAATGTATAGAAGATAGAATAATTTTAAAAAGTAAAAGTTTTCTTGAGGCACATGGTAAAGGAAGTCATTTAAGGCATCTAACTGGCTTTTATACAGTCTGAGGAGTTGTAAATACAGTCCTATTGGACGGGGCAGCAAGAGCAGTGACTTCTGGGAACTACATTATTCAACAGTTGTAGTATGTCATATACAGTCAGGTCCATAAATATTGGGACATCGACACAATTCTAACATTTTTGGCTCTATACACCACCACAATGGATTTAAAATGAAACGAACAAGATGTGCTTTAACTGCAGACTGTCAGCTTTAATTTGAGGGTATTTACATCCAAATCAGGTGAACGGTGTAAGAATTACAACAGTTTGCATATGTGCCTCCCACTTGTTAAGGAACCAAAAGTAATGGGACAGAATAATAATCATAAATCAAACTTTCACTTTTTAATACTTGGTTGCAAATCCTTTGCAGTCAATTACAGCCTGAAGTCTGGAACGCATAGACATCACCAGACGCTGGGTTTCATCCCTGGTGATGCTCTGCCAGGCCTCTACTGCAACTGTCTTCAGTTCCTGCTTGTTCTTGGGGCATTTTCCCTTCAGTTTTGTCTTCAGCAAGTGAAATGCATGCTCAATCGGATTCAGGTCAGATGATTGACTTGGCCATTGCATAACATTCCACTTCTTTCCCTTAAAAAACTCTTTGGTTGCTTTTGCAGTATGCTTTGGGTCATTGTCCATCTGCACTGTGAAGCGCCGTCCAATGAGTTCTGAAGCATTTGGCTGAATATGAGCAGATAATATTGCCCGAAACACTTCAGAATTCATCCTGCTGCTTTTGTCAGCAGTCACATCATCAATAAATACAAGAGAACCAGTTCCATTGGCAGCCATACATGCCCACGCCATGACACTACCACCACCATGCTTCACTGATGACGTGGTATGCTTAGGATCATGAGCAGTTCCTTTCCTTCTCCATACTCTTCTCTTCCCATCACTCTGGTACAAGTTGATCTTGGTCTCATCTGTCCATAGGATGTTGTTCCAGAACTGTGAAGGCTTTTTTAGATGTTGTTTGGCAAACTCTAATCTGGCCTTTCTGTTTTTGGAGCTCACCAATGGTTTACATCTTGCGGTGAACCCTCTGTATTCACTCTGGTGAAGTCTTCTCTTGATTGTTGACTTTGATACACATACACCTACCTCCTGGAGAGTGTTCTTGATCTGGCCAACTGTTGTGAAGGGTGTTTTCTTCACCAGGGAAAGAATTCTTCGGTCATCCACCACAGTTGTTTTCCGTGGTCTTCCGGGTCTTTTGGTGTTGCTGGGCTCACCGGTGCGTTCTTTCTTTTTAAGAATGTTCCAAACAGTTGTTTTGACCACGTCTAATGTTTTTACTATCTCTCTGATGCAAACTTGTAATTCCTACACCGTTCACCTGATTTGGATGTAAATACCTTCAAATTAAAGCTGACAGTCTGCAGTTAAAGCACATCTTGTTCGTTTCATTTCAAATCCATTGTGGTGGTGTATAGAGCCAAAAATGTTAGAATTGTGTTGATGTCCCAATATTTATGGACCTGACTGTAAATAGTGCTGATGATTTTGCAAGAAGATGCTTCAGGCTGTGTTCAAAGAGGCAAGAGTTGTTGATGATTGACATGGGTATGTGTGTTTCCTGACAACTGTTGATGTTGTATGTGTTAGACTGGCACACTTGGTGAATGCAACAAAACCTAGTCTGGCACATCAGTGCCTTTTTTCTTGTTTTTGTCAGTCACTGTGACTGTCGCAGGAAAAGAAAAGTGGGGGCCTCATTCTAGCCTGTTGACTTCAGGTCTGTTACATCAGCACTCTGACAATGACAGTAGGCACATAGGCACAAAATCCTAAACATTTTTAAAATGGATTTGCACTTTTCACTGTCTGCTCTTGAATTGCCAACATATCCACTACATTACAACACCTTCAACTTTCTCACTGTCAACCATACATGTCAATCTGTAGCTTTCTCTCAAACACCCACTGATACTGGGTGATACTGATACAGTATGTCTGTTTGGTTGGCGTATAGCTAGATGCACTCTTTTGAGAGAACCTTATCAAAAGAGCTGATGTGTTTATGACAAAATTGCTCGTGCAGTAAATCAGTACCTTGTAGACATGGCACTGACCCTTTCCTCCTTTACAATTCAAACCTTTAGACTGCACTAACCTGTTGTCTCACTGCTTTGTTGCGGTTTCAGAAGTCCTTTGTTTCTCTTTTTGATTCATAGAGCCTTAGTGCAAATGCAGGGACATGCTTATACTTATTTCTTTAAACATTTCAAACAAGTATGAACTTATCATTTCCTACAAGCAGCTCAGCAGAGTTCACACTGTACCTGTAAAGTGTTCACATAAGCTCCTGTAATCAGAACCTGCCTTGAGGTGGGTACAAAAGATACCCAAAGAAAAAATACTTCAGTAGAATGTTTCTATAATCTATATACAGGTTTTTGGAAGCACAGTGCTTGACATATGTTATATATTTGGGCAAGACTCATGGTGTTCCCCCTGTGTGGTTTAAATGCACACTTCACCAGAAAGTGCTGTCAGTAGACATCAACAGTCATCAGTGGAGCAGAGCTACTACATCAGGAATTTGGGTGGAAGGGTGAGACCTTTAGTGCACGCAGTGTTCACAGATTGTGCAATCAGCATGTCATACTGTTCTGACTGTAGCCACTGGTGTGAGAAATCAAGGGCTGGGATTAAATCATTGTAGTCATAGTTGTGTGGACTACCGTGTGACTTCCACACGTTCATGTTTTTATTTTTCTTCTTCAACACAGAACAAATTGTATTGATCGTAAGGATTTAATGACCTTTGTTTGGTGAAGTGACGCAGTGTTTCCCCTATAATAATACAAGCATGGCGGCCCACCATGCCTGTAGTATTATTATTATCATTATTATTAACAATTTTTATTTTTCTTAAAGATTGTTCTAACTTCTTAGATTCTGAAGAAACTGGTAGCTTTCACAGTTATCTCTGTGCAATAAATACATCTTAGTAATACTCTCCTTGTTTTACCTGCCCTTAACATGGTAATTACAAACCAACTGTCTTGTGTTGCACAAGAAGTAAATAACCAAACATTTTGGTGCGGCAAATCTCTGTCATCCTCTTGCTCCCATACCTGAAAGGTTTTCTAGGGGAAACACTGTTACATGTTTGGAGGCTTTCCTAATGTTGAGTGTAATACTGTGAGGACATCATGAGTTACACGGTTATGGTCTGAAACTCTTCCCCCGTTTTTTTGTTTATTTTTTGGGGGGGGCAGCAGTAAATGCCATCTCACCCCTGAAATGTAAATGTGCATTTGTAAGCTTCAGTTGCTTTGTAACCTCTTGCAGCGTATGACGACCATTAACACCCATGTACCTTGTTGTCTTTAGTCTCAATTCAGATTCTAGATCCCTTGGCGTCGGTCAGCATGTTCCTAATTGCCCATGAGTCATAGCTACTTTCCAGTTTGGTGTATTGAAGGATTCAGATTTGTGTATTAAAGCAAATGAGCCAGTGTTCTTGTATTTGTCAAATGATTTGCCTGTGGATATGTTTAGTTTCACTCTGTCTGATTGTAGCAGTATTTGTTCAGCCAGTTAATTTTTCTTTATCAGTTGTGACTTAAGTATTTTAGATGTTATGCAGGTATTTATTTTTATTTGGCCGCATCATATTCACACTTTTGTAAGGGATGCAGCTGTTTTTGCAGATGTTGCAAGGCAGTGCAACTTCAGCAGCTTTTTAACCTTATAAATTGCAAGTTTTGTCACATATATTTTTTTTTTAGCCAAATGTGATTGGAAATATTGATCTGTTATTATCAGTGTAAACAAACTGTTATATTAATAACTTGTCATATTAAGTTATATAGATATAGATGGATAGATATGAGACCTTGTGTATTAAAGATGTTATCTATCGATTTTGAGAGTGATTAGAGGTTCCAGTCCTATCTTTTAAATTTTGGAGGTGGAGCTGCTCTTTTGTTTTTATAAAGGCTAGTGCCTTAAAAGGAACCTACATTGAAAAACATGCATTTGTTGCTGAAACTTTGCCTTTTGTGGTGTTTCTACTAGTTGAGACTGCATAAAGAAATGGCCAAGCATGCGCTTCAGTCCAGACTATGACTCAACTTCCTGCCCTTGGTTAATTTTGTTATGGTAGGGTAGGCATTCAGAGCACGCGAAGCTTCTAGCCACAGTTGTCAACAGTTGTCTTCTAACTGTCGTAAACCTTTGGGTTTGGGATTGTTTCCTTTAGCCGAGTTGAATAACATCATGTGCCTGCTTTTGCTAAAAAGAGAAATGAGATGAGCACTTCCAGATGTCACGGTGGTGGTGTTTGGTTTAGGCAGCATAGTCTCATATGCCCAAATGCATAAAACTGTCATTAAATTACTTCAAAAATTTGAACTGCCCACATGTTATGTCTCTACATGTCAGTTTAGCTTGCAGTGCTTTACTCTGAATGAAAGTGCAAATACGACTGTTTATGTGTGTCAGTGTGAATCTAAGCATGTATGCATTTGTCATGATCTATAGAATTCCTTTTTATTCACCATTTTGCTTGTTTCATAAAAGATCGTCAAATGTTCTACATGTTTGTTTTATTTTTCCACTGAGAACTAAACATTTTTAAACAATCTTAGCTTTTCCGTGAATTAGCAAAGGTATTCTGTGGCTTCGTTTGCACTTGTTTGTGATACTCTGTCTTTCCACTAGGAATCTCAAGCAGCTCAGAGACAGATCCTCATGGAGTTCCTTAAAGAAGCCAGGAGAAACAAGAGAGAAGTACTGTTGTTTTTATAAACATAAGAATGCTCTTGCACTGCTTTGCAAAGAGCATTCAGTTGGCATCACAGTGCTATTTTCAGAAATATATGTATTGGAGAAATCTCATCTTTATAAAGTTTTAAATTGTAAATAAAATGAGATATACTCATATGAATTTAAAAGAAAGACTCACAGCTGGTATACTTCTCTGTTTGTGTCTTTGTCAACAGCAACTGGAGCAACTGCAGAAAGAGATCAACTTTCTCGAAGAGGACATTAAGCGAGTTGAGGTAAAGAAACCAACTGTATGTTATTTGTTGTAGTTTGGTTGCTGATTTGGCTCTGTTGCTGCTGTTTGTTTCAAAACTCTGGGTCATATGTCAGTCTTGAACACAGACACAATATACACATACTTTTATTTTCTGTTTCAGAAAATAAAAGTATGTGTATAAATTAGATAAGAAATCACAGAAAAGGTGCTCTTTATAACTACAAAACAAGTGGGAGCCACTGATTGTCACAACTTGAGATTACATGTTTGTATTTTCCAGGAAATGAGTGGGTTATGTTCCCCAGTTATGGAGGCAGAGTGTACAGTGCCTAATGTTGAGGCTCCCTCACCAGCATCCAGGTACAGCTGACCTCTGTGTTCTGACAAATTATATCTATGCAGGAAACGAGCATGAAAATGTTTTGCCTTTTGCTCTCTATTGTCTTTTAAAGCAGCTACTTTGTTAAACAGATCAAAGCACATACTATATAGTTAAGATGTTGTAGTGTGGCTCATATGTTTGTCTGTCTGTTGAGTAGCTGTATCATTGAGCCACCAGACTATAGCCAGCCTCCAGGATTTGGAGGAGCAGCCCAGGTAAGTCAGAGAAACATATTTGGCTGTGTGTGTGTTTTCTTGTTTTGCATGGGGTTTAATAAAGTCATTTCTTACCCTGTTTGATAGCTGCATCTGTTTGTTTCTTTCATCTTGTTCAGTTTTATTCTAATTGTTTAATTAGTTTTGTCTTAGAGGAATGTGAGCGCTTTCTCTGTGATTTCTAAAATATATCTTAGTGCACAAGTTGTGGATATTAAGCTAAAGGTCTGCCAAGTGTTAACTATATTATTTTAATATTGACAAAAAACACACGCATTCTCAAAAAAACTAAATGAGAATAAATGTTAGCATGTATTAGCAAGCATCTGTACTCTTAAACTCCTGTGTATGTATTTTTCCAGGGAAAAAGGCAGACCTGGTACAACAGCACCTTGGCCTCGAGAAGAAAGAGGCTGATGGCTCATTTTGAGGATCTGGAGCAGTGCTACTTCTCCAACAAAATGTCCCGCATCACAGGTGCTAATACTGCAAAGTATTTGACTAGAAACAGTTGGATAACTATCTGTTGTTCTGATCCTGTATCGATTATTGGACAGTTTGGACTAGACGATGAAAGTAAGGCTTCATTTCTTAGAACTGTATATTTTACCTCAAAGGATAGATTGATGGTGTTTGTGTCACCCGGCGTTCTTGCTAAAGTTACTATTTAATGAGGACCACATTTACCGCCATCTCCCTTTGTTGCTGTCACAGAGTGGGTGTTTCTTATGAAAAGTCTCTGCTCTTAGCATTGGAAGAATAATAGTAATAATTGTATTTGTATAGCACTTTTCCAAACCATAGTCACAAATTACTTCATAGGATGAAGCTCCAAATAAAACATGGAATAAAAACAGCAAAAATAGACAGAGGTCAAGAAAATGAGT
Organism: Monopterus albus; assembly: GCF_001952655.1. Taxonomy (NCBI): domain Eukaryota; kingdom Metazoa; phylum Chordata; class Actinopteri; order Synbranchiformes; family Synbranchidae; genus Monopterus; species Monopterus albus. The sequence continues at coordinate 1,581,712 of NW_018128013.1, read as the reverse complement.
AGAATATTAATAAACGAGCATAAAATGCATAATTCATTATTAGCGACAGGTTTACGTCAGAGAATTACCATAAAGTAATAACCTGGCATGTAGTTTTGGCTTGACATAAAAACAATAAGTGTGTTTTAAGAAGGGATTTGAGAGATGATACTGAGGTAGCAAGCCTAAACTCCTCCACCAGTGCATTCCAGAACTGCAGAGCCTTGACAGAAAAGGCTCTGTCCCCTCTGGATACCAGCCTTGATCTAGGTACTGCCAAGAGATCCTTTATCGGAGGATCTCAGACGACAGTTTGATTCATACGGGGTAATAAGTACATAAATACAGTTCACAGCAAGTCCTCGTTTTGCCTTAAATGTTATTAGTAAAATTTGCCATTTTTGCCAAATTTGTTTGTGCTGCAATGCAAACATTACAGAAAGATCTTTGGTTTTAAATATTTTATCAATTTGATAACTGTGACAAGAAGCTCCTTCAACATTCTATATGATTATATTTTCTTTTTCTTTTTTTACAACATATAATTCATGCCCCCACTGCTGTTTGTAAAGGGTAACTTTATTGTTTGCATGGTGTTTTCAGATGAGGGCAGGAACCTGAACCAGTTGGATGATTTTATGGAGTGCTTGTCCAAATTCACCCGCTACAACTCTGTGCGGCCACTAGCCACCCTCTCCTATGCCAGTGACCTCTATAACGGCTCCAGTATCGTCTCCAGGTGTGAAAAGGAAAAGACTGAATTTGCTTGTTGTCTTTATTGCACTTTATATCTGTATTAACTTAAGACTATGAATTCAGAGAAACAAAGTGTTAATTTGCATGGTGAAATCATAGAAATGATGTTCTTTAAGTGTTGATAAGTCAGACCAAAGATGGTGCTTATTTTGTGCCATATCTTTATGATATAAACTGCATCACAGAATGTGTCTTCAACAAGGAACACAAATCTCAGTAAATTAGTTTTATCACTGTCTTTGCCCCACAGGTTCTAATTATATTATGAAGTTTAACTCCATGGTTTCTCCCATATGTACTCAAAAATGGTTTCATAGCAGTTGTATTGTTGGCATATTTGACTTATTTTTTAATACACAACATAATGTGATTTGTGTTACAGTTCTCGATCAGTACATCTGCAATAAACGGCACAGAATTCTTTTCAGCATAATCTTGAGCAACACACTGACTGTGTTCTCACTTCTGTCTCAGTATTGAGTTTGACCGTGACTGTGACTACTTTGCCATTGCTGGTGTGACCAAGAAGATCAAGGTGTTTGAGTACGGCACTGTGATCCAGGATGCTGTGGACATCCACTACCCTGTCAACGAAATGACCTGTAATTCCAAAATCAGGTAGGGGAAATATTTTCTTTCCATATGAGCAGGGATGTGCAGGCATCTTTCAGATCCTACAGTGCAGCGGTTCTGCTCTATGCAGGAAAAAGGATGTGCCCGTATTACTGTTGTAATTGGACATGAGCTGCTGTGTTGTGCCGGCCAGAGTCAGAGATGCTGACTGAAGTAGTTGTTGAGGATGTGGCTCTTTGAGAACTGAAAGTGACCCCAGCCGTGTTTGTTGTAGCTGTATCAGCTGGAGCAGCTATCATAAGAACCTTCTAGCCAGCAGTGACTATGAGGGTACCGTCATCCTGTGGGATGGATTCACCGGCCAGAGGTCCAAAGTCTACCAGGTATGATAATTAGGTCTTGAGTATCACTTTTTATGATAAGGGATCCAATTCTGTTATTAAATGGCAATGGTAAAATGCATATTTGACTTTGCAGGTTGAGTGAGTTAAATGACCAATTGTGTCAGTAATGTCGTGACATCTTTTGTAAGGTTTCCTTTGCTTTCTTTTTAGGAGCATGAAAAAAGGTGTTGGAGTGTTGACTTCAATCTGATGGACCCCAAGCTCTTAGCCTCTGGGTCTGATGATGCTAAAGGTAACTGAAGAATATTATGTCTGACAGATTTTCAAACATACTGGAAATCATCTTCCAGTTTTTCAGCTTGTGTTACACCCTACCCATGGGCAAATGTCTGTTTTTTATTTTCCTTTTTCAGTGAAGTTATGGTCAACCAATCTTGACAATTCCGTGGCCAGCATTGAGGCAAAGGCCAATGTGTGCTGTGTTAAATTCAGTCCGACCTCCAGATATCATCTGGCCTTTGGCTGTGCAGGTAGGATTAGGATCGGTTTTAGGTTGTGAGTGTCAAGCATCTCTTCTTTGTCCTCATGTTACTGTTGATTGTGAACTAAATTGACAGAAATATGTAAATATGTAATTATTGTTGGAAATGTGGTTATTTCCAAAAGATGGTTGTTATTTTTCTTGGCAACTTTCTAATCTACATGACACCAACACGGTATACAGTGGGTACGGAAAGTATTCAGACCCCCTTAAAATCATTTAAGTTCATTTTTCTCCTCATTAATGTACACACAGCACCCCATATTGACAGAAAAACACAGAATTTTTGACATTTTTGCAGATTTATTAAAAAAGAAAAACTGAAATATCACATGGTCATAAGTATTCAGACCCTTTGCTGTGACACTCATATATTTAACTTAGGTGCTGTCCATTTCTTCTGATCATCCCTAAGATGGTTCTACACCTTCATTTGAGTCCAGCTGTGTTTGATTATACTGATTGGACGTGATTAGGAAAGCCACACACCTGTCTATATAAGACCCTACAGCTCACAGTGCATGTCAGAGCAAATGAGAATCATGAGGTCAAAGGAACTGCCTGAAGAGCTCAGAGACAGAATTGTGGCAAGGCACAGGTCTGGCCAAGGTTACAAAAAAAAATTTCTGCTGCACTTAAGGTTCCTAAGAGTTTGGGATGACCAGAACCCTTCCTAGAGCTGGCCGTCCGGCCAAACTGAGCTATCGGGGGAGAAGTCAAGCTGCTCTTGCACGTCTGCTCTCGCTAAACAAGCGAGAGCAGACGTCTTTACTGCTCCTCTTGTCTGATCTACGATTTTTCACATCTTCTACACTTTCAAGTCTTGGAACAATTTCCACAACTATTAAAATGCCTCAAAGAGGGAAAAGAGCTAATAAATCAGAAGCGAATGAGGATATGGAGGCAGAAGAAGTGGATCACAGAGCGGCGCAAGTAATAGACATTGTGGATCAGCAGAAACAGATGTACATCGCGCTGATGAACCAACAGCAGGAAAACTTCAAAGGCTTCGTGCAACTAATTATGGAGACAAACAACAAGAGACTCGACGACATGACCAGAGAAATACAGGAGATAAAAACGAGTTTGCAGTTTACCCAGC
>NW_018128013.1:1564125-1573921 GCF_001952655.1 Monopterus albus | reverse complement strand
ATTCTGTGTTTTTCTGTCAATATGGGGTGCTGTGTGTACATTAATGAGGAAAAAAATGAACTTAAATGATTTTAGCATATGGCTGCAATATAACAAAGAGTGAAAAATTTAAGGGGGTCTGAATACTTTCCGTACCCACTGTATATGTGAATGTCCTTTAAAAACCCTAACTTGGTGTGTTAACAGATTTGCAGGTAATGCCACGGGGTCAGTTTGTTTTAGATGTCCAGTGCATCCAGCTGTTTTCCTTCAAAATCTCAGGCAAAGAAACTTGCTTTTCTCTCTGTGAGATGTATTGTTGTTGTGTGCACTCTGATACGGGTGGACACATCTCACACCATTGCAGTTTTCCTAGTAGACCACTAAATTTTTTCACTGGTCACACAGACTCTGGTGGTCCAGACACACTTCTGAAAACATCATTTATTATGCTCCCAAAGGAGAAGTAAGAATTAAATATTTTGTTGTTCATAGAAACTATCTTTCAAATAACTAACATTGGGTCAATAGAGGCTCAGTGGTGATCCATCAGATTGTTCTGGCTTATTTATTCTGTTCACTGTGTCTCTGAGGTCCAAGCTCACTAAGCCTGGAAAAGAAAACCCCTTGGTGACCTATGAGTTGTTGGTTTACTGTCTGGAATAGAGCTAGGACATTGGAGTACAAGCCTCCAGGCAACAGAACAGTTGGAGAGCACCAACTGTTAAAAACACACATCACCAAAACCTTTTTACCTGGCTGTCCGTCATGATGGTTGCTTTACATAACTGACAGCTTTTTTTCCAGTTATTAAGGACATCTTTTTTTCCCTCTGACAGACCACTGTGTCCACTACTATGATCTACGCAACACTAAGCAGCCCATCATGGTGTTCAAAGGTCACAGGAAGGCCGTGTCCTACGCCAAGTTTGTCAATGGGGAGGAAATTGTTTCTGCGTAAGTCCGTTTTTCTCCATTTTTGAATATTTAGATATTCCCTGGGCATTTAGTTTAAGTCATAAAGCTGCTACAATGACACTGTAACCATTTCCTATGCACTTCTTGTTTATATTACCCCTAAACAAATGTTGATACATATGGTACAGTAGTTATGTTTCTCTTGTTTTGTTGGCTTTGCTAATCTTCAGTTAAAATAAACTAGATTTCATGAAAAAAATACTCTTAATTGAGAAACACACTAGTGAAATGCACTTTTACCATGTCACATCACCAAATTCCCTTCCGTTCTTGACCCATCATGTACTGTATTTATCATGTTTAATGGCAGTTCGACAGACAGTCAACTGAAGCTGTGGAATGTCAACAAAACCCACTGTCTGCGCTCCTTTAAGGGTCACATAAATGAGAAGAACTTTGTAGGACTGGCTTCCAATGGAGACTATGTTGCCTGTGGTAAGCATTTATAATTTTTCAGACTCTTCTTAAAATTAATTTAATTCTTTTTTTTCTCTCATCAGTCTACACACAATACTTAACAATGATAAAGTCAAAACAGGTTTTTGGAGGGTTTTGTTTAAGCTACAATAAGGATCAAATCAAAATCTAGCTAGTGTTAGCATGAGAATCAATCGCCTGTGCTCCGCCCAGCCCTCCCCCTCACTGCTCACTCCACTCTGCTCCACGATTCATCTGACCCTTCATGAACTTGAATCCATGATACAGTGATGCAAAAATGTATAGGAACTTCCACTATAGGGCAGGCAGACATGACACATTTACAGCCAGCACAGTTTGTGAACATTGGTGTAGAAAGAACGAATGCGCCCCGAAAAGGTTGTGTAACAAAAACAACACTTCGCCACTCTATCGCATACAGGATACATACTGTTCAAAAACATGTCTGAAAATGACTAAAACAAGATGTTGAGTGTAGCTACATTGCAGTAACTGAAGAGAGTGGCCCACAGCAGAGTAATCTCATTGTAGCTGTAGCAGGTGCTAGACTCCAAGGCAAAACAATTCTGCTGGTGAGCATTAAAATAACATAACTCACTGAACCGACTGGCCTGCTTCATGTCTACTGTAAAACAGCACAACTGTGCAACAACTTCCACTACATGACAGATGGACAGGACACATTTACACCCAGCACAGTTTGAGAACATCAGTAGAGACATAAGGGTGGGTTCTGCACATCCACAGCAAAGTTTTGTGAAACCATTTTCAATTGTCGTGTCACAAAAACACTTGGGTGTTTCTGTCATATATAGGACACATGCTGTTTGAAAATGCATCTGAAATTTGATAAAATACACTGAGTGTAGCCACAGAGAGAGAAGCAGCTATTGCTGCAGCAGATGCCAAACTCGGATGACGAGAGTCGGACTCCTGGGGAAAAATGTCCAAGTTAGTGGAGACTATAGCACATTCAGCTGGTGGGCATCAAAATAATGTAATCGAGGGGGCTTAATTTTATCCATTTTACTTACAAACACTTGTCAGTACATAAATATTGCTCTGAAAATGGCCATCATTTGATGTTCAGTTATTAACCTGCAACTGGTGTCAACATTAGGGGTCTGATGATACACGAGACGATACACGATATTGGGTTCACGAGGACAATATTTGAACGCTATAAGAAATCTTCAAAGACGAAATCTATGACTGGAAATGCAAAACAGTGCAGGTGCATTTTGAAATGTTTTAACTAATCATCTTGTAATGAATGTCACTTCAGTTCTACTTTCTGAGTATGAATTATCATATGCAGTAAAAGACGACTATGCAGCACTGGAAAAGGTTTTGCCACAAACTCAGCTGACTGGCTTGTCCTCCTCAGATTTCATACGAGTCTCTTCAAGCCTTAGAACTGTGCATGACCTATGTATGAGCTTCTAACTTCTAACTGAAGCAGTGTGTGAACTTGTATGCTATCTTCAGCCTCACCGGATGGTGACATCATCCGGAAAAGGTGCTGCTTTGTCCACTCGCGTACGGGGGACGATCGGAACGTGGACGCCCATGGGAAGAAGACTCTTTTGTTTACCTTGTTGGCAATAGTATTCACTGCTGTTCACTATTGAATTTGGGCCACAAATAACACATAACGACAAACCATGCATTTTTGTTGGTACTGGATGTTAAAATGGTGTGTTTGTATCTATCAGTGCTGACACACTGGTGGTAGAATTGTTGCTAAAGTAGAGCAAGCTACATTAGCAGCATGGCTAACCAAAACACAATGAAAACTCATTGGCTGGAAATGGGAATGAAGCCACTCACGTCAACTCATAACAACATGGCTTTTGGCACGTGCCTACAACACTCCTCCTGCAACCCCTCACCCCCGACCAACGCAGCCCTGTGTGTTAAAACACAGCAGGTAGTTGTTGGACTAATGTGAGTGTACATCACTTTGCCGTCATACTGGCTGCTGTATGTTTCCACTTTGTGGAGTTTTGTGTGTAGATTGATGAGAAAAAATTGAACCCATTTTAAGAAGATGTCTGAAACATAAAATGTGGAAAAGGGTATGAATACTTTTCATATGCAGTGTAAAAGACTACCAGCCATGTTGCAAATAATAATAATCTGTACAGCGGAATTTATTTAAAATTAGTTCATCAGTGTAGGGGCACCACTGTAAGAAATGATTGTCTAGAAGACAATATGAAACTTCTCACTTTGGCTACATTATGGCCAGAGTTGTGGCCAAATTCAGTCCCTGTTTAAACAATGCTACAAATGCCAATATGAACATGAATGAAAATAAAACCTCTTTTGTTTGTGTGTACACAGGTAGTGAGAACAATTCTCTGTACCTGTACTACAAAGGACTTTCCAAAACACTGTTAACATTCAAGTTTGACACAGTGAAGAGTGTCCTGGACAAGGACAAGAAGGAGGACGACACCAACGAGTTTGTCAGTGCTGTCTGCTGGAGGGCCCTGCCTGATGGAGTGAGTTGAGCTCATTATTATGCTGCTGCTGTTGATTTTGATTGATTAAGCTGGGCAAACGCTATTCATTTTTTACTAGTTATGTACAGTGTCTTAATTCACGATGTACGTTTTAATTGGCACTCCTGCACAGCCAGATTCTGTGACTTCACTGCTCACACTGTACGTACACAATGTGAGTGCTCACAATGGACATTTAAACAGAACCGAGTAGAGAGGAAGGTGCAGCCGGGCAAACCTGACAAAATGATGTGTATTGTATTTTCTGAAATGTAGACACAGGTTGATGCAGTTTTACTTCAGCAGAACTGAGTTCAACAATGTACATGTTTATTTGTAATGTATGAACAAGAAGGAATGGTGGAGGGTTTTTTTTTTTCCAGGAATGGGTAAGAATGGCGCTAGGAAGGGGTAAGGGTGGGGCATAAAGGGTAGGAAGCGGTAAGGGGGTGAGGTGTGGGTAAGATGGGAAGGGGAATTTCTTTTCTTCTCCTTCTCTTGCTCTTCCATGTCTTTCTTCTGCTAACTAGCTAACTAGCACTGATGACGATAATAATGCTGGCCCAGTTTGTGTCTTTCTTCTGCTAACTAGCTAACTAACACTGATGACGATAATAATGCTGGCCTGGTTTGAGAACATCCATCCATCCATTATCTATACTGCTTATTCCTGAATAGGGTTGCGGGGTGCTGGAGTGTATCCCAGCTGGGCAAGAGGTGAGGTCCACCCTGGACAGGTCACCAGTCAATCACAGGGCTGACATGTAGACAAACAACCACACACATTCGCACTCACTCCTAGGGGCAGTTTAGTCAACCAAAGGTGCATGTCTTTGTGGGAGGAAGGTTTAAGAACAGAAGCACCTAAAATTAGTGGGGGTGCACTGGTACAGTGTGGGCTACAGCAATGAAAAATAGTGTAGGTGTTATGTGTCCTGTGATAATATATTTATGTTACTGTTTTCTCAGTAATTCACATGAATATGTAAGGTTATCTATGGCTGTAACATTCACCCTCTAATAGCTACTAATTCACAGTTATTCTGCCACACCAGACAATAAAGTCAGTCTAACATTTGATTGTGTGAGAAGTTACAGTACAGCCAACTAACTTTAATTAATGTATGTAAACTGCATCTGCACATGTGCATAGGTGCGCTCTGGTACTTCAACAGGTAGCACTACACCTCTGGTCTCGTCCATATTATATACAGTCTATGGCCTCTTTTCAGTTCATTTTGTCCACAAAATATGGTATCTCGTCTGTTATGTTTTTGTCTTTGTATGCACACAAGTGAACTGAACTGTGGACCAGCCAAATTTCTGACATGACAGAAATGCACCGATTATTCAGAAGGCAGCTCATTGGTTGTTCGGGTGATTAATCAGGCGCCGGAACCCTGCTTGCACTAGACTGAACCAGGTCTAAAATGGGCCAAGTCCGTACAGTGTCTGCTTGGCTTTACAGGGAATATTACATCAGTTAGTCTGTATTCCTACTAAACAGTGTCTGAACACCCTTCTGTCTTGATGTTTTTGTACAATGGAAAGGTTATTGTAAGTTGTGTATAAATAAAATTAAATCCTCTTAAATAGTATTTACAAATATATAAATTGTTCAGAGTGGCACAGCAGTGCCGTGGTTAGTGCCGTCATCTTACTGTTGATAGTAAATCAAATCATGTTATCTTGTATTAATGATGTCTTGTTTTTCAGGAGTCAAATGTACTGATTGCTGCAAATAGTCAAGGAACAATCAAGGTTTGTTTTTGAAACAATTTTCAGTCTTGGCATTACTGCTTTCCTACTGCTAGCAGTCAAAATGCACAGAATATAATCATTTCAAACTGTAATTTATGGATGCTGTGAGTACTAAGGAAGGAAATGCCTTTCATTGTCATTGACAGCAGAAGTCTTAGTTGTGAGATTTCCAAATGTCATCAAATAAAAATGATTTGCAGGGCTAGAATATCACAAGATATGATTGTAATATATTTTTGTAATATGCATGGGTTAACCTGTCCTTTTTACAGTTTCCAAATATTCTTTGTGAATTCAGGCTTATGCTGTAATAGTTTAAAGTTTTTACTCCAGACACTGACCATGTAGTAAAACGGTGGTTACCTGTCAAAGCAGTTCCTGTGCTCATGTTATTGTTTTAAACCTTAGACTGTATGCATTGACAGCAAGCAGCAGATGACAGGTCTTTTTTTTCCTCTCCACACAGGTACTTGAGCTTGTCTGAGCACCCACTGGATCTTCAGCAGGTGATGGACCAACCATCAGCCTCCATTTGTTTGGAAGAAGATCAGTCTGACACAGGGAGAGCCCAGGGTGCCTGCTGGATTTGGATGCCCGACAACACCAGGAGAGCAGAAATAAGAAGAATCTGTCTTATTTTATTGAGATGCACAGCAGTAAAGACTTTGGACTAGTACCTTACTATAGCAGGAGAAGATGTACTGTCATTTTTCAGTAACAAAATGACAACCTAGCTTGGGCACCAAATGAAGCGAAAGCTGAGAAACCATTTTCCTTTGTTTTGAGCAAAAAAATATAAGCTACAATAGCGCACTCCTTAGGTCAAATCAAAACTTGTACCTTTTTATTTAAGCTGTCAGTGTCGAGGGTACATCAAACCAAACACAGCTGGTATCATGCATATTTCCTTTTAAAGGCCAAAGCACAAGACAAAATGACATGCAAAAATGTCTTTATAAGAAGCTTTTAACCCCACCAATATTTTGTCAATCTGTTTTTTTCCCCTTTGTGTAGTTTTTGTGTTTTTCAGATTGGGAGAAACCAGTTTTAATAAATATGACTTGAATTTCATTCTCTCAGTTCATGTTCTTGCTTAGTATGTGTAGAATGTGAGGTAGTGTGCTGAAGTCGAGGATGACCAGTGGTTTCTAGAAATGTTGGGAAAGTCCTCTCTGTGCTGATACTATCAGAACAAAATGATATTTGACATGTTTATGATTACAGCGATTTTCATGCAACTTAAGGCATTCATTTGCAATGCTATACTGAACTGGATTTTTTCCCCCCCATGTATGTGAGCTATTTGTTGCTTGTTGAAAAATGAAAACCTCACAGTCAGATTTAGTTATTTTAAAGTAGCAATGAAATTACTCTTAACATAAAGTAGGTTAAAACATCTGAACTGAACTGAGCTGCATTGTAACCTATGGCAAACTGCTGTCAGTTTTTGTGGAGTAGTGATCCATGTTGACACAGGATTTGGTAAACATGCCAAGGCCTACCTATTCTAGGATAACAGGATGAGAGAGGTGTTTTGTATTTGTATAACTGAATAAATTATTTCAAAACAGTTTGGTGATATTTTTATTTGCTATTTTTGGCATTTCAAGCACTCGACAGCAGGAGCCTTTATCACGAAGCGAGATTAGTGGCTAACGTTGGGCTCAGTTCTGGTTTTCCGGTACCACAAAGCTGGCTCACTTTTAATCGGGCTAGATCACCACGGCAATTTATGCTGCATGGCTAACCAGGTCTAGAGTAGGTTAACTTCAGAAGATTGTATCAAAACCTGTCAACACCCTGAGCACCATGCAATCAGATCACTGGGAAAACTGTGATTATTCCTATGTAATTACAAACCAAAATCAATTCGATACACTAATCAAAATAATAGGAAAATAGTAATGTTTTCAGTATGCAAAGAACTCCAGTGGTTAGGACAACAAAACCCAAATGCTGTTTCATCACTTTAACCTTAGGAATGACTAGAAGGCTTGAACCAGAAGACCTAAGACTTCTGATATGTTCATACTGAATGAGTGGGTCAGAGGAGAACTATGGTGTTTTCAAATCCTAAACAACAACAACAACAAAAAAAAAAAGAATGTGTTTTGTCATTACTTTCTAATTGGTTTAAATCTGGTTCTTCTGAAACTTCAGAGATGATTCTGGTATGTTGAATGGGAAATCTGCACAAGGAAATGGAAGTGGGTTTTTTTTTTTTTTATAGTTGATAATCATACACAATATTGGTCCTATGGGAAATGGGGTATAATTATGGGGATTGTATCCTTTGTATAGTGGCCAGTGATTATTCATTTAAACAAACGTTTTGACTCTTTAGTTTTTACTTATCTTTATATAGTATTTCACTCTAATTTTGGCGTGAACAGAGACAACCGCGATGAGGAAGGACAGGAAGCAATTAATGGGAAACAAAAAAATGGAACTGTTGTTTAGTAGCAGCGGGATGTTTTAGCAGACGGACCATGGACAACTAGCTAGTTAGCGGCAGCTGGAAAGAAAACTGGACTTACCTTAAACCAACTTGTAAAGTTATTCAGTCACACTTAGTCTAATACACAGATAGCTAAACGGCTCCTTTTAGTTTTAACCGCGTATTAATTTGATTCGGAGGTTTCGTGGGGAAGATGGGGGTACCGAAATTTTACCGCTGGATTTCAGAGCGCTACCCTTGTCTCAGTGAAGTTGTCAAAGAACATCAGGTAGGAAATCAGTTGTAAATACTGTTAGCCTTACAATCGACTTAACGATACACGCAGCGTTAGCTTCGTTAGCTAGTGGCTATGATCGAGCTAAGTATAGAGGTTCCGTGTAGCTTACGTGACAGGACAACTCTCTTCTTGTAAACCATTTTGCCTCACGTTAGCTGTTACATTATTTTAGATTACCCTATATTTTGGAACATAGAAATAACTTAAGGCTAATTTACCAAATGCCAACACTTGCTAACTTGCTGCTTTGGTCATCTATGTGTACACACTTTAATGCTGGACAACTCAAACTGAGTATAACTTAGTAAATGTGTTGCCACCGGACAGTTTAGGTCTTTGTTGCGAAAGAACATTCTGAACAACAATAAACCCATTACATTCAGTTCGCTAACTAACATTACGCTAACAAGAGATGAATAAAGGCTACATTGTTACCTTCTAGTCTACAGCCACCGTGCTTTTCAGTGTGAAATTTTTTACAAATGCCGTGATTAAGCATATGGGCAACCTGTTTTGGTTGTCAATGGGAGCTTTTTTAGTTAGCGTAAAATCACTTAAATGATGGACTGTTACCTTGTTCCCTGCGTAGCGAGGGCGTACGTATTTCAGTACTGGAGTAGCAATTTCATCAGCTGGACTGTGTTCAGCTTGACTCTTATTGCGTAAGATTACTTTGTATTAAAGATTAATAAAACGGCATTTTGCACCAGTAAATGTGTACTGGATAACACTGGTTACTAAACCTAGGTGTCAAATTATGGGAGTGTATGTTTGTTATGTGTATCATGATACGTATCAGTCTGGAGGATGGCACCAAGCCAAACGAATACTATTGACGGCTGTTAAAATCAAGTTGACCCTTTCATTTATGGCACCCAAAATGTGTCATGTGAAGGATACCCCCTTTCACATACACACAAACTTTGAAAACTCTAAAGAACTTCAAACAGGAGGGTTTTTGCTGTTGAGAGATACAGGTGCATCTCAATAAATTAGAATATTGTGGAAAAGTCCATTTATTTCAGTAATTCAACTCAAATAGTGAAACTCGTGTATTATATAAATTCAGTACACACAGAGTGAAGTAGTTTAAGCTGTTGGGTATTTTAATTGTGGCCCACAATTAATTTAAATTTGGCCCACATTTAACAAAAACCCACCAATTCACTATCTCAATAAATTAGAATACCTCATAAGACCTATAAAAACATTTGTGAATTGCTGGCCTTCTGGAAAGTATGCTCATTTACTGTATATGTACTCAATACTTGGTAGGGGCTCCTTTTGCTTTAATTACTGCCTCAATTCGGTGTGGCATGGAGGTGATCAGTCTGTGGCACTGCTGAGGTGGTATGGAAGCCCAGGTTTCTTTGACAGTGGCCTTCAGCTCATCTGCAT
>NW_018128013.1:1552944-1563480 GCF_001952655.1 Monopterus albus | reverse complement strand
ATGATTGTCTTCTGGACAACTGTCAGATCAGCAGTCTTCCCCATGATTGTGTAGCCTAGTGAACCAAACTGAGTGACCATTTTGAAGGCTCAGGACACCTTTGCAGGTGTTTTGAGTTAACTTGCTGAGTGGCATGTCACCATATTCAAATTTATTGAGATTGGTGGGTTTTTGTTAAATGTGAGCAAAATCATCACAATTAAAAGACCCAATGGCTTAAACTACTTCAGTCTCTGTGTACTGAATTTATATAATACACGAGTTTCACTATTTGAGTTGAATTACTGAAATAAATAGACTTTTCTACGATATTCTAATGTATATTCTAAACAGTCAAGGAATAACAACCAATTTGTAGCCATGTTACAGGAATATTTCAGAAATATATTTTACAATCTTTAATAGTGTTGAATTTGTTAAAGTTTCTTTCTCACTTCAGATTCCAGAATTTGACAACCTCTATCTGGACATGAATGGGATCATCCATCAGTGTTCCCACCCAAATGATGAGGATGTTCACTTTCGCATTTCTGAGGAAAAGATTTTTGCTGACATCTTCCATTACCTGGAGGTGCTCTTCAGGATCGTCAAGCCTCGCAAGGTCTTCTTCATGGCTGTAGACGGTGTGGCACCAAGAGCAAAGATGAACCAGCAGAGAGGACGGAGATTCAGGTAGAGATGGATGCAGGATGACAGAAATATGCAGAGGTTCTTTGTGTATAGCATGAGACTCTGACCTGAGTTTATGACCCTGATCCAGACCTAAGTTTAATGTTGAATTATTATTATTAATTCATTTGACCCTATGATATTAACTTATAGCCCTTTCATCCATAAATGCTACTCCATTCGACCTCAAAGAGACTTGAACCTGATTGTTAAGAATTAAATCGGTACTGGTATCAGCTTTTCATGAAGTCACCAAATAAAAAATAAGTGGAATTTTATGAGCCTGTGCCTGCTCAGCAATGTTTGAATCCTAAGTGAAAATAATGCTGTATTATATTTCCACCAAGTCTGTTCTTAAATATTCTTTATACATCTGGTATAATTATGTGCTTTACATGTAATATTTGTGAGACAAATACCTGTGGCCTGTGTGTCTTACAAGGCAGAATGAGTTTCAAACAGAAAACCAAAACATTTGCTTTGGTAAAGACAGAAGAAACCAGCCAACAGGTAGGGCCACAGGCAGAGCCTTGAGTTTGACCTGTTCTCTTTTATATCTGCCTGTGTTTGTGTATCTAGGTCTGCCAAAGAAGCAGAGGAAAAGATAAAAAAAGCTCTGGACAAAGGAGAGGTGCTTCCCACAGAGTCTCGCTTTGACTCCAACTGTATCACTCCTGGTAGGGATGCTCTCAAGCATAAGAATAACATCACGCATTAAAATGGATAAAATGAGATCTAGCAGAATACAGACGGGTAGCATTGGTATTTTGTATTCATGGAATGCTGGGTATTTTGTTTTGCTCCTTGTGCAGTATTTTTCACTTCCTCATTTAAAATGGAGTGACATGCAACAGCCACATGGTAACAATCTGTGCTGCTTTGTTACCTCACAAAAAAGGATTCCACTGAGTTTTACACAGTGAGCTACACACAGTTTAAATTTGGAAGAAAGAAAACACTAGTATTAGATTGGTACTCAGTAGCTGCACATATCCTGACATAAGTTACAGCTCATCCTTTATTGAGACCATCCTCTTCAGACAGTCTTGGTCACATTGTGTAGCTGGCCCCAGAGTTATACTGACAGGTTTCACACAGCTAAAACAAACTGAACTAAACAGGCAAACACACCAGACTGAAACATACAGCTCAGGGGTGAGGGCATTGGGTTGAATGCCCTTTTTCCTGACAGTGTTGTTGTACAGTCATCTGTTTGTTTTGTACTAGAGTGAAAGGAAGTTCACTTTACTGTGCACCTCTGTTTAGCATTGATACTAAGCAGTGTGGGCTGAATTTTGGTTCGACTGCATTTTGTTTACTACATGCAGTCTTTACGGTCACTAAAACCATGTTGCTTTTAGCATGAACACATTTTATACAATTTCACAATGTATCTGATATTAATTAGGCTCTTCTGAGAAATTTAGCAGCAACCACTTAAATAACATTCTATTTCCAGGTACTGACTTCATGGCAAGACTTCAGGAACAGCTCAAGTATTTTGTCCACAACAAGCTCTCTACTGACAAGCTATGGCAGAATGTCAAAGTCTTCCTGTCTGGTCATGAGGTACGTAACACAGCAATTTCAGTGACAGCATGTAGACATTAGTGTACACCTTGCCAATGTCCAATTACTGTGATTCTGTTTCAGCTTAAGTCATTATTGTATTGAGTGTGTATGTTTCTCTTCCTTACAGACACCAGGGGAAGGAGAACATAAGATCATGGAGTTTATCCGCTCTGAGAATTCCAAGCCGGGACATGACCCCAACACCCGACATTGCCTGTACGGCCTGGATGCTGATCTGGTAGGGTTTGTGCGCCCCAGTGTTTTATGCTTACATTACAGCTTAGGTCCTCTGTGGATGTGTAAAGAGTACTTGTACCATCGTTGCTCTCAATGTTGTAGATAATGTTGGGTTTAACCAGCCACGAGCCAAATTTCGCCCTGCTTAGAGAAGAGGTCCGTTTTGGTGGGAAAAAATCTCAGAAAAGGTGTGATTTGCTTTTCTTTCTCTCGATTTTTAAAAATATTTTTTTATTAAATTTTTGCCTGTGTTATTGATGTGCCTATTCTGTCATAAGATACTACATTTTCCTTTCCTTAACACCATCTTCTCATTCAGGACAACAGCTCCAGAGGAGACAACCTTTCACTTACTTCATTTGTCTCTGATGAGAGAGTACATTGACTATGAGTTTGATGAGCTCAGGGTGAGAAACACACATACACCCAATATGGAATGAACTGCACAATTAGTATAAGATTAAAATCCCAAATGAATTATGGAAGCAAAATAATAATTTCCTGGCAATTCTGATTATATTTATGGGTTCAGAATCAGATTGGTTCTGATTATGACCTGGAACGAATAATAGACGACTGGATTCTAATGGGCTTCCTCGTGGGAAACGATTTCATCCCTCACCTTCCTAATCTTCACATAAACCATGATGCTTTGCCACTGCTGTACAAGACCTACATCAGTGTACTACCCAGCCTGGGGGGTGAGGGACACACACGCACACACATACCTGAACCATAAAGCATACCTAAACCCTCAAAAAGGCATTTCAGAAAGTGAGGACCTGCCAAAATGTCCTCACTTTCCAAAGATGTCTTCACTCTGCAGCAAAAAAAATAGTTTGGTCATCACTATGTAGCAAGTACAAGAACACACACTCACCTGTGGTGGGTGTTGGTGAAACTGGCCGAGGTTCACATCTGTGGGAGATAATGACCAAGTTTATCAAACGTGTGACCCCATGTACAAGGAGAGTGTATAATATCTGTACAAAATGCTAAAAGAGTCTTAATACACTTTTCACTTGAAGAGCATTTAAAGTCATCCAGATGTTGGGGGTCATGTCTGTCCTGAGTGTTACAACTTTGTGAGGTATTTGTTTTGGTCTGTATCTTGGAAGTTCTGTGACTCACTTGGGAAATCGGCAGGGTTTGGCAGAAGTGCTGCTGTGCTGTGAGGAAGTCGAGGAAGTCTGCTTATCACTTCCTGAGGTCACTCTTGCTACTGGAGAACAAAAAATGTTGGCTTCAGATTTTACAGCACAAACACAGGATCAAACCAACTGTCACAGACATGGCTTAGCAGCAGTAAGGCCCTAAATGCAACAAATGGAAGAGATCATATACAGATAAAAAAAAAGTGTATAGGTGTGAGAGAGTGAGCACATTTATTGATTACGTTATGACGTGCAGGTTTTCCTCACATGAGTTCATAGGCATCATTATAGTAGAAATACCAGTATAAGCCGAATAAAACCAAACAACTAGGAGGAATCTGAGAGTTTATATGGGAAATGTGCTTCACTAAAGGTCATAACGTAGAAAGTGAAAGCAACACGTACAGTACGAGGCAGGAAAAAACCTGAGGCTTAGTAACATTTTCATGCCGCTGACAGTTCATGTTACCATCTCATGCTGAAACAGCACATAAGGCTGGAGGATCATTTCTTACCATCATCCTCCGTTTTGAGGTACTGACAGGGGGTGAAGGGTACAGTTGTCTATATTTCAGTGTTTTATTTATTATCAGATGTAGCCATCAGAATCTCAATGCATTATCTTCAAAGTCAAAGTGTCAAAAGCAAAAAAAAACTATGTGAGTGTACACAACCAAGTGCAATAGGTTCCATCAAGTCCAGCTCCATTTACTTCAACTTAATTTTCCTCTGTGGTGCATTTCACTATGCATGTTTATGTAGTTACTGTCTTAATTGTCCTATGAAGTTGTCTAGATGCTTGTCATACACACACATATTGTATATAGTGCAGTATGTTGTATAAATCAAGGACACAAAGACACTTAGAACTGGTGCTTATTTACAGTATTGTTTAAAATAATAGCAGTACAATGTGACTAAGCAGAATAATCCAGGTTTTTAGTATATTTTTTATTGCTACATGGCAAACAAGTTACCAGTAGGTGCAGTAGATTCTCAGAAAGCAAACAAGACCCAGCATTCATGATATGCACGCTCTTAAGGCTGTGCAATTGGGCAATTAGTTGAAAGGGGTGTGTTCAAAAAAATAGCAGTGTCTGCCGTTGACTGTACAAACACAAAACTATGTTGTACAAACGTTTTTGTTTCTAGGATTTAGCAATCCTGTGAATCACTAAACTAATATTTAGTTGTATGACCACAGTTTTTTATAACTGCTTCACATCTGTGTGGCATGGAGTCAACCAACTTGTGGCACCTTTCAGCTGTTATTCCACTCCATGATTCTTTAACAACATTCCACAATTCATTTACATTTCTTGGTTTTGCTTCAGAAACAGCATTTTTGATATCACCCCACACGTTCTCGATTGGATTAAGGTCCGGGGATTGGGCTGGCCACTCCATAACATTAATTTTGTTGGTTTGGAACCAAGACTTTGCTCGTTTACTAGTGTGTTTGGGGTCATTGTCTTGTTGAAACAACCATTTCAAGGGCATGTCCTCTTCAGCATAAGGCAACATGACCTCTTCAAGTATTTTGACATATGCAAACTGATCCATGATCCCTGGTATGCGATAAATAGGCCCAACACCATAGTAGGAGAAACATGCCCATATCATGATGCTTGCACCACCATGCTTCACTGTCTTCACTGTGTACTGTGGCTTTAATTCAGAGTTTGGGGGTCGTCTCACAAACTGTCTGTGGCCCTTGGACCCAAAAAGAACAATTTTACTCTCATCAGTCCACAAAATGTTTCTCCATTTCTCTTTAGGCCAGTTGATGTGTTCTTTGGCAAATTGTAACCTCTTCTGCACGTGCCTTTTTTTTTAACAGAGGGACTTTGCGGGGGATTCTTGAAAATAGATTAGCTTCACACAGACGTCTTCTAACTGTCACAGTACTTACAGGTAACTCCAGACTGTCTTTGATCATCCTGGAGCTGATCATTGGCTGGGCCTTTGCCATTCTGGTTATTCTTCGATCCCTTTTGATGGTTGTTTTCCGTTTTCTTCCACGTCTCTCTGGTTTTGCTCTCCATTTTCAGGCATTGGAGATCATTTTAGCTGAACAGCCTATAATTTTTTGCACCTCTTTATAGGTTTTCCCCTCTCCAATCAACTTTTTAATCAAAGTACGCTGTTCTTCTGAACAATGTCTTGAACGACCCATTTTCCTCAGGCTTTCAAATGCATGTTCAACAAGTGCTGGCTTCATCCTTAAATAGGGGCCACCTGATTCACACCTGTTATTTCACAAAATTGATGACCTCACTGATTGAATGCCACACTGCTATTTTTTTGAACACACCCCTTTCAACTAATTGCCCCATTGCACAGCCTTAAGAGCGTGCATATCATGAATGCTGGGTCTTGTTTGCTTTCTGAGAATCTACTGCACCTACTGGTAACTTGTTTGCCATGTAGCGATAAAAAATATACTAAAAACCTGGATTATTCTGGTTAGTCACATTGTACTGCTATTATTTTGAACAATACTGTACATGGTTTAGATCAAAGCATATTCATGTGTTAGAATGGCCCAGCCAAAGTCCAGACCTAAATCCTATTGAGAATCTGTGGCAAGACTTGAAAATTGCTGTTCACAGACACTCCATCCAATCTGACTGAACTGGACTGAACCAGAGCTATTTTTCAAAGAACAATGGGCAAAAATTGCAGTCTCTAGATGTGCAAAGCTAGTAGAGACATACCCCAAAAGACTAGCAGCTGTAATTGCAGCGAAAGGTGATTTGACAAAGTATTGCCTCAGGGGGGCTGAATACATATGCACGCCACACTTTTCAGATTTTTATTTGTAAAAAAAATCTTGAACACCACATATCATTTTCCTTCCACTTCACAATTATGTGATACTTTGTGTTGGTCTATCACATAAAATCCCAATAAAATAAGTTTGTGGTTGTAACGTGACAAAATGTGGAAAATTTCAAGGCGTATGAATATAGCAGGCACTGTACATATAGACAGACAAAGTATCAAGATGCTTATTTTAAAACATTTAAAATATATGGTATTTCAAAATGAGTTTTTTAAAGTTTTTGTATAGTTTGTGTTTGTTCAGCTTGTCACAGTAGGCCATTTTAAACTGGCCATTTAATGCGGGAGTTTTCCGCCAGTTTTCTGCCTCACTGTTCTGTATAAACGTATAGTACCGACACAGGTGGTCAATGTTGACTCTCCAAAATGCCACAACAACAGGTAGTATTTTTGCCAAGACAAGTTCATCCCACCTCCTGTATAAAGAGGATGAGGTGGAATAGAGAAGTTGGAGGTCCATGTGAGCAAGAGCTAGAGAGTAAGCACAAAGTGAATCAGAGAATTAAAATGTTATTTTGTGATTGTTTCACTGTGGTTATATTCTAAAGCAGGAATAAACAAAGCCACAATTCTGCATAATCCCTTGGGAAGGATTTTGAGTGAATCCAGCTAAAACGCATGCTTCTGTCTATTCTACTGTGTGGACCTTGTGTGTGTAGCCCTGACCCTAAACAGACACTCAGATTTTAAACTGGATGCACGTAGGAGGTTAATGTAATTCCCAGTTTCCATCTATAAATAAATCAACAAAATCAGTTAACAGCTCATTTGTTTAATTTTCAAATTTGCTGTGAAATGCACAGACCATCAAATGCTAAGCTAAGTACCGGGATACCAGCAGCTGTGTAAAATCTATGTAAAATGAACACAGGCGCAGCAGTTTTCAGATTTTAAAGATGCCTTTTAGAAGGGTCAAAACATCAACAGTTTGCCACTATCTCTGTGTAAAAGGGGCTATTGTAGAAGGTGAACATTCTACATTATAATGGTTAACGAGCACAGTGCCTATAAAAAGTATTCATCTTTTTGGATGTTTTATCCTTTTATTGATTTTATAAATAAATCATGGTCAATATAATTTTCCTTTTTTGAAAACAAATTTTTTTATAAAAAAAACCTATTTAATGGCAAAGTGAAAACAGGTTTCTACAAAATAATGTCGATTAAATAAAAGTGTGTAATGGGAAACAGGTGCATAAATATCCACCCCCTTCAGGTCAGTATTTAGTAGCTGCACCTTTGGGTGCAATGACACCACTGGGTCTGTGTGGATAGGTCTCAGTCAGGCTTGCACATCTGGACACTGCAATTTTACTCCATTCTTCTTTGTAAAACTGCTCAAGCTCTGCCAGGTTGCGCGGGGATCGGGTGACTTTTCAAGTCAACCACAAATTCTCTATTGGATTTAGGTCTTCTTTGACTCGGCCACAACAGAACACTCACCTTGTCTATAAACCATTTCTTGTTGAAAAATAAATGTTCTCCCAAGCTGTAGTTCTCTTGCAGACTGAATAAGATTGTCCTCCAGGGTTTTCCTATATTTTGTCACATTCATTTTACCCTCTACAGTTACAAGCCTTCCAGGGCCGGCTGCCAAGAAGCATCCCCACAGCATGATGCTGTCATTGCCGTGCTTCACAGTGGGGATGGTGTGTTTGTGGTGATGTGCAGTGTTTGGTGTCCGCCAAACACTGTGTCTTGTCTGATGGCCAAAAAGCACCATTCTTGTCTCATCAGACCAAAGAACTTTCTTCCACTTGATCGTCAAGTCTCTCACATGAGTTTTCAACAGTGACTTTCTCTTTGCTGTTCTCCTATGAATCTTTGACTGGTGAAGAACCAGGGCAACAGTTGTATGCAGAGTCTCTCCAATCTCAGCTGCTGAAGCTTGTAACTCCTTCAGGTGTCTTGGTGCCCTCTCACTAGTCTCCTTCTTGCACTATCACTCAGTTTGTGAGGACGGCCTGATCTAGGCAGATTTAGACATGTGCCATATTCCTTCCATTTCCTGATGATGGATTTAACTGAACTCCAGGGGATGTTCAGTGCCTTGGAAATGTTTTTTGTATCCATTCCCTGAGTCATACTTTTCAATAACCTTTTCTCTGAGTTGCTTGGAGTGTTCTTTTGACTTCATGGTGTAATGGTAGCCAGGAATACTGATTAACCAGTGACTGGACCTTCCAGACACAGGCACTACAAGCGCTTGAGACACATTCACTGCACTCTTGTGGTCCCCATTTCACTAATTGTGAGACTACTAGCACCAATTGGCTGGACCGCTGTTGAATTAGGTCAGTCTTTTAAAGGGGGTGAATATTTACCTATTTCCCTTACATATTTTTATTTAATTGACATTACTTTGTAGAAACCTGTTTTCATTTTAACATTTTTGTCAGGTTTAGTGAGGTGTTTTTTTGTTTTTTTTTTTGTTTTTTTTTTGTTTTCAAAAAAGCCTACAATAATATATATCATACACATAAAAAACAGAACTGACTGTGATTCTCTGATTCAGGCTATCTAAATGAGAACGGCCACCTAAACCTCAGGAACTTTGAGAAATACCTGGAGAAACTTGCTGAGGTGAGACAACACTGTACAGCTTAATGTAAATTCTCCATTTAAATTAAAAATGATATTTACATTAGCCTTTCAAAAATTTTGAACTTTTTTTTTGTCTGTAGTGATCAGTGCTGTTTTCTGTACATTGTTTATGTCTAATAATGTTTTACTTCATACAGTATAGGCAGGTGGTCACTGTTATTTTAAGAAGGCACATTTAATGGATACTGGAAAAATCACAGTGTTTCCATTTGGATTGAGTAGCTTAGTTTGGAAAAAGGTTGTAAAGTAAAATTAAATGTCTTTTTTTTTATTACATGATGGCATCTATTCTAGAAAACTGTATTGTTAATTTAAATTCCTCTTCTTCCTGTTTCCCTCCAGTTTGACCGGGAACATTTCAACAACGTGTTTGTGGACTTGAAGTGGTTTGAAAGTAAGATTGGTAACAAGTATCTGAATGAGGCAGCTGGACTGGCAGCAGAGGAAGAAGCTGCTAGCAAAGACACCGAAAAGATGGAGGTAGAGATGCAGCATTAAAAATAACAGTGACATTCCTCGACTGTTTTTTCATGTACAGTTTTCAATATGTATTTCCTGTAATTAATAACTCTCATTTGTCATGTGCATGTGCAGAATTCTGCCTCCTGCCTTGCACCTCTGAGCTCCTCAGACAAAGTGACTGAAAGAAAGAAAATGATGGCAGAAGATGAGGAAGAGGATGATCTGTTTGAAACTGAGTTCAGTCAGTACAAACGCACCTACTATATGACCAAGATGGGAGTGGATGTGGTGTCGGAGTGAGTATATAGTCACAAACGCACACAATGCATAGAAATGAATAACAAATCAATTCCAGAGCTGATCACTCACATTAAAGTTGATTGTATCTAGGCCATGTGAACAGTTAATAATGTGAACAATTAATATTTAAAAGACGTTTATGTGAATGTCTGAAAGTGTAGCCTCATGTTAGAAGAGAACTAAGTCTAAAATAAATACCCAACAATTGATAATTATTGGTAAAGAGTGCTGATAAGTTCTTAAGGGACACCCACCACACCTCTTTTAGTTGAGCCACAAACAGCGAACAAGGAAAAAAACATGACATTAATGGACCAGTATGGTCAAACATACTGTATGTGGACATTGGGAAGACTTTATACTGCTTTTAAGTAGCTGATGTCATTGCATCAATTTGTAGTTTACAAGTGTTCCTAAAATATATTTTCATTACCCCATCTGCAGTGAGTTCCTAGCCAACCAGGCCAGGTGTTATGTGGATGGTGTCCAGTGGGTTCTCCACTACTATTACCATGGGGTTCAGTCCTGGAGCTGGTAAGAGCATCTCTTACATATGCCACTTACTTTCTGCTCTCAGCTGGGAAAAGGCAGATAATATAATAATTTCTATTGAGAAATAAGAGGTTTAGAAAATTTTTTAGAGGAAAATTTCACACATTTCTATACAATAAAGTTGGCTTTAGTGAAAACTGAA
>NW_018128013.1:1543200-1552881 GCF_001952655.1 Monopterus albus | reverse complement strand
ACACACACACACACGCGCGCGTGTATATATATATATATATATATATATATATAGTGTGTGTGTGTGTGTGTGTGTATAATATACTTACATACACACAGTATATATGCATATACTGTGTATGTATATATAAGTGTGTATGTGTAAAAACTGGATTCTTGTGCATGGGAAGTTGGTGTCACAGTGGGTGTAAGCCCACCTCTCTCTGTTGTAGGAGTTTTGAGTTTTGAGAGTAGTTTATCTAATATCAATGATAACAAGCATCTATCAGTTAACATTACAATTAATTTATACATAAGTTGGTAAAATCTCCAACACATTAGGAAAGAATAAAATGTTATAAGTGTTTCCCTCTGCTCTCCTTGCTTTCCTCCATTTTAAATAAAATGAAAATGTCTCTCTAGGCACTACCCCTACCACTACGCCCCCTTCCTGTCTGACATCAAGAATATATCTGAGCTAAAACTGACCTTTGACCTTGGGAAACCCTTCATGCCCTTCCAGCAGCTCTTGGCTGTCCTGCCTGCTGCCAGTATGGAGCTGCTGCCTGAGTGTTACAGGGTAAGACAGCCATGTCCAAACATACAGTACACGCCCACAGACATGCACAGGACATGTATAAATCAGCCATATGTTCAAATACATTTCTTTACAGTTTTACCTGTTTTGTATTTTTGATGCTCTGTGATAACACAAATTTCCTATCTGTTGAAAATGATTAAAAACATTAGCCAAACATGGGATAATAAAGATACTATCATATTGTTGTAATTGCTTCAGCACCTGATGACCAGTGAACATTCGCCCATTATTGAGTACTACCCTGTTGACTTCAAAATGGACCTCAAGGCTGTGGTGCTCATTCCCTTCATAGACGAGGTAAACACACACATGCACTTGAAGGAAAAATACTTCCACAGTTATGTTAACAAAAACACTCATGAACACGAGCTGTGTGTGAGCTGTGTGTGTACTGTGTGTTTATTGAACAGAAGTGCTTACTAGCAGCCATGGAGCCTTACACCAACAAACTGACTAAAGAAGAGAAGGCCAGGAATCGCCACACAGAGTGTACAGTCTACACATATGACAAAGAAATAGACTACAAGTACACCTCCACCCTGCCTCAGCTCTTCCCTGACATCGTCCACTGCCATGTCAGGTAGAAACACAAACATTCACCAACCTGAAATTTGTCGCTCAGATGATCCGTTCCTAACTGACTCCTGTGTAGTCAATAATTTTCCTTTCATTCAGGTAAATCTATGCAGACTACTGAAAATTGAAAGTTTTCACTTAAACTTAAAGTGTATAGTGTCATTCTGTTTGTTACATAGTTCACCTAAATACAACCCAAGAAAACTAGTTCAGCCATTACAACGTCTTAGTGCACACTGAGACCGGTCTTTGGTGCAGATTGACTATGTTGGGTTTGGTTGATACAGGAAAGCACTTATCCCCTTGGACGCCTGGCAGGTGCCATTGGACCATGTCAGCAGAAGTGTTGACCGCTCAACGCTCTATTTCTGTGGCTTCCCCACCCTGCAGCACATCAAACACAAAGTAGGTGGACGAAACCTATTTTCACAGCACATGGAGGGGACTTGGCCAGAAGAGGGTCATTTAGTTGTGATGGATAAAGTCAGGGCAAGGGTCTGAGGAACACATTATGTCAGTGAGAGTCCTCACTTCTACAGTAAGACATGACTGTGTATAGGGCTGCACGATAAATTGTTTTGTGAGCATGATTTAGATCCCTGTGCCATCTCAGTCTCATGTCTGCAGCAATAGCAGGGAGATGCATTGCATCAAACCAAGTGTTCCCTTTTCTTCTCTAAGCTGCGTTAACCGATAGCAGGAATACGTTACATCACATGATGAGCTGTAGACAGGAAGAGCGACTCAAAAACAAATCCTGCATGTTCAATATTGTGAAAGAGATTCTGTGCCCTCCTGCAACTACTTTTCAAATGTTGTGCTGCCCCCTCTGTACACCTTGTGTCGAATAGCAGTTGAGGTGGAAATAAATCACTTTGCAGTCATTACTTAACACAGCTTAGCGAGGAAAAGGAGCACTTAATTTGATGCAAGGGATCTCACTGCTAATGCAAACACGGCAGAATCATTGTCATGTGAGACTGAGATCATACAGGGATCTCAATCACTCTCATGTTGGTGCTTTATGTGTGTGTGTGTGTGTGTGTGTGTGTGTGTGTGTGTGTGTGTGTGTGTGTGTGTGTATTTTGTAGTATATTTGTGTTGGATGGCTGATATTTAAAAGATGTAGGCCCCTACATTGGCTTTTGCCTTAAACCTTTGTATACTGTACCTGTGCCCTTGTTATGGTAAACTTAGCACAACACTAAACTTTTGTCCAACTTCAAATCTGTGGGAAGTCCCTCGGGAATTGCATGAGTTTGTTTTTACTTTGTCTTCCAGATTTGATTTTTTAAATTTTTATAATGCTCTCTTTTTTCTGTCTTGTTTACCTCTCTCTCATATCCATGGCTTCACTCACTCTCTGTAGTTTTATAAGAAGAAGAATGGGGTGGTGGTGTTCCAGCAGAGCAGCAGAGGAGAGAACATGATGCTGGAAATTCTGCCCAGCCAGGAAGGAGAGACGGTGATGTTTTGTTTGTATTTTAGTGATTGATTAATAGTAGCATGACTTTATTTATTACAGTGGTTTAAGATAAGTCATAGGATGTCTTAAAACTATTAGTTTTGCTATTTCTAATATAGATCTATGTATTTCTGCCTTTCACACACGCTTAGGTGTGTGATGATGTTGCTGCACAAGTACTGGGGAAGTCGGTGTTTGTCAGCTGGCCTCATCTAGAGGAAGCTCGCATTATTGCAGTGTCAGATGGAGAAACCAAGTAAGAATTAGTATGGCAAATTAAACCTTTACCAGCAAAGGATGCTAAATGTCTTTGATAAATAGTTTTTGATTTGTTGATGTAGCATCTTTCTGTTGTAATAAGGGTTTTATATGGATTGATTCTATCCATATATAGAATTCCTGTTCTGTTTTTTCTAATGTGCAGTATGTTATCAGTCAGCAAGGACTGAAATCAGATAGCTATGTTTTTGAGAGAAAAGACTAAGATCAGACTCATGATAACCTTAACAACACTGTGCATGCTGCTAAGATTCATGTAATGCTGCATGCTAGTGTCTCCTTCGATTCTGTCATTAGGGGGCAGTGAAGCTGTACATTGTTCAAATTTTACACATTTTCAGATGGTGAACAACTTCACCAACCTCAGCACCATCAGTGTAGCGTGCATGCTAATTTGATTTGGAAGCACAGAGTTGATCCGCTTCTCTGTAAAGCATTAATTTTGGCAAAAGAGGCAAATCTTTCAACTTGTTTTGCAGGTTTAGTCTGGAAGAACCGCCCGGTGTCCAAAGAGTGTACAACAGGGCCTCCACTCCTCCTCCCACCAGAGTCACTGGCCTGTCTGACAAGGAGGAAAAGGATTGGGTGAAAGATGTCCAGGGAATCACTGAACAGTAAGGCACACAAAATGAAAAAAAACTTTATCAATTAGCAGGGAATATGATATGCAGCTGTTTATAAACACTTACTTTTTTCACACCATTAAAACATACTGATGTTGTTTTCATTTGTGGTTAAGAGATCTTTAAAGCCACTGTAACCAGACTGTTAGCTCTTTTCCATTAAAATCATAGTAGAAGAGAATGGATGCCTCTACAACATTAAAATGAACAATAAATCAGAGACACACCACAACAGGACTGATAAATTCCACTTCTCACCGTAGGATACG
The DNA here is from genome assembly GCF_001952655.1 of Monopterus albus. Lineage (NCBI taxonomy): Eukaryota > Metazoa > Chordata > Actinopteri > Synbranchiformes > Synbranchidae > Monopterus > Monopterus albus. The sequence goes on along the minus strand of NW_018128013.1, from coordinate 1,549,090 downwards.
CAGTCTGTGTTGTCCACACCTCTCCAGCCAGGGTCTCACCCAAACTCTGCAGCTTTTTCCTCTTTTTAATTTTTTTTTTTTCATGTTATTTTTGCCACAAACTAAAATGCAATAAAACAGTGCCAGCCAGTTGTCATCCATGTTTGTTTTGGCACAAGAAAATGAGAGAGTTGGTGTGACCTTCTATCATCTGTGCCCGGAAGTTACAGTCCTTACAGTCGTTAAACAGTCCATAATGTTTAGTCAGTTGTTAGGTGTGTACTGCTTCCTTACTGTCAAGGACTAAACATCTGCAGAAGTTGGTGGAAAGAGTTTTTAAAGTGTGGCTTGTCCAGTGTTTGTAGGTTTCAGCCAGTCATCAAGTGTATTCACACCTTTATCTCTTGTATTTCAATTTTTTTTTTTCATGAATTATTTTTCATTTTCACAGTTTCTTCAGGAGGAAAGGCATCGTGATAAATGAGACAGAGGTGGTTTTGTATGGCCAGTTGCTGACAGGAAGGAAATATGTCCCTAAAGCCAACGGAGTGGTGGAGCTAGAAAAACAGTGGGCCAAGCAAGTCCTCCCTTTCGCCTACCAGACTGTGGTTAAGGTACATGTCTATATATACAGTACTGGCAGGAATACAAAGATAAAACTCATGGGAACATACAGTTTAACCAACGAAGCTCCACTAAAGTAGTGTGTGTTTAAGCTAAACATTATGGTTGGGGCAAAACTGTAGTCCCTCTGAATTCTTGAGGTTTATTCATTCACATAGACTCATATTCTGAACACAGCATGAATATTTCAAAAACCTGCTGACCCCGAGGAGAGCAGGCAAGCTACATCACTCTACACTTTGAAATAAACCAATAAATATTAGCAACATGTCTTTTAATTACATGAGCAATCTTTTGTGACTTTTGGCGCACATGCTCCTGCACTCGTTCATTGCTAATGTCAGTTACCCTCTCACTCACTGTTCTGTGTCTCACCTTCCAGGATATCAAGGCCTTTTACTTAACTTTGACCTGCTTTAAGAGCTTTGACGAGCTCTTTCCTCCAGCAACAACTGTCTTCATGGTGGGGAACCCATACTACGGTGCCATGGGTGAGGTGTGTGATCAGATTTCTGCCTATTTTCTAAAATGTTCTGGACGTTATTGAAATAAAGGACAGTCAAAAACTGTGACTCAAATGTTGTAATTTTTTCTAAAAGGGAAATAAAGGTGGAGTTAAATGAAAAGTACATATCTGACAAATAAGTTTGGTTATTTTCTTGCAGCTTAACATGAAGTGAGAGAAGTTTCTATTGAAAGCTAAAATGAAGTAACAGTGAAGTCAACTTTTCTTAGTATTATTCAATATGTATTTGCTGTGCTAAACATTTTATATTTTTAAGCTAAAGTAAATCTGTACATGAGCTTGGAAATATTCTTTTTTTCCTTAATCTAGCATGATTTCACAAGGCTTTTTAGATTTTTGTGGAGAGCAACATATTCATCGTAGACGTTCTGGCTTTCTGAGGTGCCTACTCCTCAACACCATCTCTTACTGTCTTAACAGGTGCAAGATTCAAGCGATGTCATTAAAGATGGCCGGGTACGGGTGGTCTTCAGTGTGCCCCATGAGCCACAGCTGGAACTCTTAATCCAGAATCAGCATGTAAGAGCCACATACACAATTAACAAACTGCGTCGAGTACTTTCCATGCTCATCCATTTGTGCCTCATATTTGTGTACCTGCATGTGTTTACATTTTAAAGAAATACAGTGTGAAGTACAGTCCCGGATATGTTCTCGCATCTCGTCTTGGCATCACCAGCTACCTTGTCTCACGCTTCTCAGGAAGCATCTTCATTGGCAGAGGCTCTAAGAAGAAGTGAGTGTTAAATGTAATATATTTACTGTGAAGATTGCCACCTTTACTCCCACTAGCAGAAATCTTATACAGTTGTTACTTTTAAAAAGGTCTCTAGTTAAGGTCTCTGCTTCAATCTTTATTCTTCTTCACTGTCAGTCCCTGTGGGGAGCAAAGAACTAATGTTGGTCTGAATCTGAAGTTCAACAAGAAGAATGAAGAGGTTCCTGGATACACTAAGAGAACTGAAAAGGAGTGGCTCTACTCTAGTGCTGTGGAGGAATTGCTAGCTGAATATCTGGACAGGTAAAAATAAAAAAAAATAAAAAGTGTGGGATATAACATTATACAAATTTTCTTCACAACTTGGCAGGAACACTGAAAATCTCCTGATATTTAAAGTCTGAAGTAGCATATGCTTAGTCTCACACAGTGTTCAACTATGTACTATTGTAACACTTTAAATGCTGTTGATTATATTTTTATAGGTTTTCTGAGGTATTTAACACAGTGTCCAGAAACACTAATGATGATGTTTTCTATGAAGATGACATCTGGCCTGGAGAGGACCAGAACGGGTAAAACACACACGCGTATAGACAGTCTCTTGTAAATTGTGGCAGGTAATGACACTTAAAATATAATACCGAGCACACATGTTTCCCCTTGGTGTGATTTTCTCCACTGAGACTTTTTCAGAACACATATTTTGAAGGAGTTTTATCTTCTGAATGCATTCAGCTGATGGTATATTTTATTGATGAACTCTGATACTTCCATCCATTTCACAGGGCAGAGAAAGTTGCTGAAATCACGTCATGGTTGAAAAGTCACCCCGTCAGCTCCATGAGCAGGGCATCATGTAATCTACAGGTGCTGGACTCCACCATTGTGGAGAAGATTGAGGAGGCAGTGGAGAAAGCAAAGGTGACTGATAGACTGTATATATACAGTGGCAAGATAAAGTAGGTGTGCCTTTTGGAAACTTCAGGTGTGCAACAATATTTTTTTTAGTAAAACCAGAGACACCCTGCTTGTTTAATGTTTTACATACTGTAGACTCATGAACATAGATGTTATCCAGTTCCAATGATGCCTTCAAATCTTTGGCTGTCACTCCAGGTTGTTTCTTTACCTCATTGATGAGTCTTTGTTGTGCTCTTGGGGTCATTTTGACTGGGCGCTCACTTCTTGGTAGAGTAGCCACAGTCCCAAAGTGTCTCCATTTGTAGATTGTTTGCCTAACTGTAGACTGGTGATTTTTTTTTTTAAGTCTTTGAAATCACTTTATAAACCTTTATGTAAATCAGCAATTATTGATCGTAGATCTTCTGAAAGCTCTTTTTGGTGAGGCATGGCTCCCATAAGCCTATTCTTCTTGTGTGGAGCAAACTGACTTTATTAGTCACACCTGTACAACACATCTGTGTTTATGAAGCTCAAAGGGTTTCAGTCTTTGGTGTAATTGTTGTAAATGTATAAATTCAATTTTATGTTTACTATTAAGGTCATAGTTAAAGGTGGTGTTGTACTGGACGGCATTACAGTTGGAGATGTCCTCCCCAGCTACATATATGAGAGGATCCGAATCTATTCTCTCTTTCTCTCACATTCATATATGTATATATGTTTATTACAACAAACAGTGTCTGGTTTCAGTTTTTCAATGTATGTGCTCACAGTCCCCCATGTACTAATGTTCTGTTTTACTCACTCTCAGGTGAAAAAGAGTACCAAGAAAGTCCGTGTGACTGTCAAGCCTCATCTGCTGTTTAGGGTTAGTACATTTTGCATCTCAGTCCATATGAATTATTTTTGTGAAAATGCATAGGTGACATCAGACACGTTTTTTTTTCCAGCAGTAAGCAGATTATTATTGCCCATCATGATGTATATTTAAAGTGGCCATGATATGCTCATCTCCAGACATTTAATGTTTAATCTTGGGTACTTCTGGATTAGCTTTGCAACCATCATAACTCCAAATAGTCTGTAATTTTTAAAGAATGATAAAACCAGAGAGCCTCTTCCTAGAAACAAGAGGATAGTTCATGAAGACTTTACATTGTTGGGGAAAAAAAGTCTTGTGAACGAGGGTTTGCGAGACACCTCATTTTTTGAGCTTTACGTCATGTCTAAGATGTTAATTCACCATTGTAACATTGTAGATAAGTCAAAAAAAAGCAAGGAAAAGCATGACATGGGCTCTTTAACAGTTTATAATGGTGTCATAACCTTACAATCTTCAAGATGGCAAAGACCACACAGACATGTGTGGTCACTTGGGGCAACATGCTACTCTGTCACAAATTTATATTATAATTATGTATGTTTACAAATGCTTGAACAATGAATGAATACCTATGGTCATGTGTAGCCTTTGGAGCAGCAGCAGGGTGTGGTTCCAGACCCAGATGCAGAGTATCGCCTGTTTGACAGAGTTGTCAACATTAGGGAAAGCTTCACCGTACCACTTGGATTCAGAGGAACTGTTATTGGCATTAAAGGAGGTGAGGACATACAGTTTAATTTCTTGATATAGTTAGAAAAGATTCTACCAAAGGCTTAGCACTTTTCAAGCAGACTGTTCAGGTGCCTGATATAATGAGAAAATGTGGAAATGTGTAGTTCTCACTGTGAATTTTGTTTTTGTACCTTCAGCGGAGCGTGAGGGAGAGGTTCTATATGAGGTGCTGTTTGATGAAGAATTTGCTGGTGGTCTCAACATCAGGTAATCACACTAAGTGATTAAACTGGTAATATGTAGGTGCCAATAACCCAATATGATAAAAAAAAAGAGTCAACTAGTGGTTAATTGACTAATAATAATATTGATTTTTTTCTCCCAAGAGAAACGGCTGTTCAGAATTCTGCTCACAGACTAATTTCTCACTGTGGTATTGACTCCTCAGGTGTACATCACCTCGCGGGTACCGCCTCCCTCCCTGCGCTCTCATCAATCTTTCCTATGGAAGCCGAGTGGATCACACTAGCCATAAACTCACTGCCATCGTCAAACCCCAGCCTGCCACTGGTGCCAACTTCAACTCAAACTGCCAGCTGGCCGGACTCAACCACTCACCACGTTCACCGTTTATACCCACACAGGTAAGAGGGAAGAAGATGGAGACAGTAGAGCTGGTAACACTTGATTTTCCTGCTTGAAATGACAAGACAGTTAGAAATGTTGCAAGAAATAGCTCACACCCATGTCTTTCCTCTTTCTCTCTGTGTGTAGCATAACAACAAACAGGGTGTGGTCAAGGCAGCCTCCCAGGGCAGTAGGAGCTCTCCCTCTAAGGGTCTCATCCAGAAGCAACAGGCCAAGGTAAGTACAGCAAACCAGCATAAGGCTGTGTAATATAACAAAAATAAAAAGTTGGATTGATCCCTCAATGGGGAAATTTCAGTGTTTCGCCAGCAATGGAGAACAAACAACATAACACCATGAGAAACAAACACCACACCCATATCTTGATAAACAAATTTCAGTACCTCAAGCAGCATGTGCATGTTGTATGCAAAATGGAAAATGTGTGCATTAAGTGACAGTTGGGGTGGTGGAACACTGCGGCCCTCTCAGTAACTGTGAATGAAAAGTCAGTAATGTTTTTGTCTCTATCTCCATTAAAGAAGAGTAAAGAGGAGTACAGTAATGTGTGGCAGTCTCTGCAGAACTCAGGCCTTCCTATCAAACCTCCTGCTCACTGGCACAATAATGTAAGTTGTGTGCACATGTATGTGTGTTAAAGTACAAAACAAAATGTAAAGCTTGTGTCTGTGTCAATTCTAGGAAGGACAGCCCCAACAGGGGAAGAGCCAGCACTTCAACAAAGCTGTGAGTACACACGCTTAGTGTGTGTGTGTGTGTGTGTGTGTGTGTGTGTGGACATGTTTTTCCTGCTATGTGGGGACTTCTTCCTGACTCCATACCAACTCATGAGGACCCATTTCACGGTGGGGACCTAAATTGAGGTCCCCATGGGCAAGAAATTGAATTTTAGGGTGGCAACATGGTTTAGGGTTAGGATGAGGTTAGGGTTAGG
>NW_018128013.1:1539970-1543066 GCF_001952655.1 Monopterus albus | reverse complement strand
ATACACACACACACACAATATATATATTGCAATCAGAAATATTCAACCCCCTCACCTCAAAAGACATTTATTGCTGATGATGAAAGTTTTGGACAATAAATGACAAAAAAAACCTCATTAAACAACAACAAATATTTATTGATAGATATTTGAGTTATTTAGACAACAGAAGTTGACTTAACTTTGAAGTTCAAATGAAAAATGTAACTCAATACATGTGCGGTATTATTCAAACCCCAGCTTCAGTACTTTGTTAAAAGTTATAAAAGCTAAAGGATGCTCCACAGATGTTTTTGTTAAGTGCTGACAAGCTTCACGCAGTGATGTTGATGGCTTCCATGGTGCAACTGCCTTCTTCAAATCCCACAAAAGATTTTCAGTTGGATTTAAATCTGGTGACTGAGAGGCCACTGGTGACTTCAGGACATTCCGGGATCTTTTTCTCAACCAAGCTTTTTTTGACTTGGAGGTGTGCTTGGGATCATTGTCTTGCTGGAAAATCCAATGATCACCAAGGTTTATTTGTCAACAGACGGCATCATGTTCCTATTTAAAATGGCCTGGTATTTCTGGGAATCCATGATGCCAGGTAGACTATCAAGATTGCCAGTTCCTGCCGCAGAAAAACAGCCCCACATCATCAATGACCCACCTCCATGCTTGCAATATACTGTTACACACATATACTGCATTGTCTGTTGATTTTCTGTATCACTCAACTCGTCATTTACTGTGATTGTACTTTTCAGGCCTCGGTTGGCAGCATCAGACTGCTGAAGAAAAATGAAGATGCCAGCTCCCTTTTCCCCTCACAGAACACAGTCAATAAGGTACACAAGTACACACTTTAATGTGCTTTTCTCTCACCAATTCTCTCTTTTTATTTGATCTTTTTATTGCTTTAATACAGATTACAAGATTCTAAAGTTGGCACTGGTCAGACGCTTGTTTGCACATGTTCAAATTTGTCCACTATCATTATGCAGTCTCCACTAGGGTTGCAGTGGTATGAGACTTTCACGGTATAATTATCTCAGAAAATCTCACAGTCTCACGGAGTGCAATATTTCACAATTGCCATTATCAGCTACAAGGACCCTCAAATGAATGGAAACAAAAGTCTTTTTTCTTTTTTTATTTTAAGTGTTGGTGACATTTGATTGAACTGTACTGCAGAGCCAGAGTTACCCAAAAGAATAACCAGAGTTCTAATCATGATAAAAAAAGAACACAAAACTATAATATGTTGTATAACTAAAGCATTTTAGTTTGTATGATAGCACCAGTAGTACTTTAGTAAAAGTACTATCACACTTTAAAAGTAGAATACTCTATAGATGAGGTTCTTTGGTACACAATTCTGGGACAACAAAATTTTAATGATGACTTCATGTCAGTCAAGAGCATACATTCATCTAAGACACAACAGCATTTTAACACTTGCATTTAGTAGTCACCTGACAGGCTTCTTGGGTCACACACAACATATGTTCATCAGATGGTGGCAGTGTTGAGCCACAGGAAGGATTTCCTAAGGGAGGCTCAGAGACAGATGCTTAGTCATAGATTTAAACCTACAGTATCTCAGCTTCTGAACAAGATGGAAAGATCTGGATTGGTCGTAAACCAGAGGGGAGTCTGTAGCTGAAATGCAGAGGAGCCTTTGAATCATGAGTCTTGGAATTCAACGAACGATGGCTCTCTTTTCAGTCTCTTATCTGCAATACATGTTGGTTACCCTCTGTGTTGATCCAAGTTAGGGACCCTTCCTTTATGGTCAAACTGTCCTAGTTTTATTTGAATGTTAAACAGCTGTCTCCAGCTAGGTGCCATAGCATCTCCAGATCCCATCTGATGGAATCAGATTTATTGTCAAGACAGAGGTTTGTGTATTCTGCAGGCTGGGGGAGAAAGTGAGAGAATAGAAAGGGGGTTCTGAGGTGTTAACCACATCTGGAGGAACAGATTCCTCTGTCCCTGTCTGTGAAGGCATTTGCATATGGTTTGCCAATCTACTGTCAGGTTTGTTACACTTTTTTGGTGGATGGAGTTAGGTGATATGATCCTCCTCTCTGCCATTTGTCTGCTGCATGTGTGCGTGTGGTGCCTGTTGCCGTGTCTGACAGGCAGCTGGGAGAGAAAGGTGTGCACACATTATTATTATTATTTTTTTCCTTCAATACCGGTTATAAGCAAATGTGCATGGTAAGATAACTGTTGCTTTTCATACTGTGATATACCTTGAAACTGGGATACCGTTGCAACCCTAGTCTCCATTCACTTTTTCTTTCATCAGGCTACAACTGAGTTTGAGGACCTCATTGCCAGTCTAAAGATCACACAGGGTAACCAGCAGATCCCACCTCCTCCTGCTCCGCCCCAAGTGGCAACCAGCCAGACAGATGGCCCGTTGTCTCCACAGTCTTTTGCCATGGTGAGTGTCTGAGGCACAGATTGGTTGATTTAACAGTGGCCTTCATTGTACTACATAAGAGAGTGTTGAGAGGAGAAGACTTCAGGATAGCAGTAGAACATGGCATCAGACAACCTTCACAGTTTTCAGACTTTAGTGAACACATTAACTACTGCTGCATGTTTTAAAGATAAATATGCAGTCACATTAATATTTCAAGCTCCACTGGATTAAAATGGGGTACAGTGGGGCAAATAAGTATTTGATACACTGCCGATTTTTCAACTTTTCCCACTTACAAAGAATGGACAGATCTGTAATTTTCATCGTAGGTACACCTTAACTGTGAGAGACAGAATCTACAAAAAAAAAAAAATCCAGAAAATCAGATTTTTAAAAAATTTATTTCCATTTTATTGCATGAAATAAGTATTTGATACAATAGAACTAAAATAGAACTTAATATTTGGTAACGAAACCTTTGTTTACAGTTACAGAGGTCAGACGTTTCCTGTAGTTCCTGACCAGGTTTTACACACTGCAGCAGGGATTTTGGCCCACTCCTCCACACAGGTCTTCTCCAGATCTTTCAGGTTTTGGGGCTGTCGCTGGGCAACACGGAGTTTCAGCTCCCTCCATAGATTTTCTATTGGGTTCAGGTCTGGAGACTGGCTAGGCCACTC
>NW_018128013.1:1536299-1539276 GCF_001952655.1 Monopterus albus | reverse complement strand
TTATACAGGTAACGAGTTCAAACAGGTGCAATGAGTGGAGGATAGGAGGGCTTCTTAAAGACAAACTAACAGGTCTGTGAGAGCCAGAATTCTTGCTGGTTGGTAGGTGATCAAATACTTATTTCATGCAATAAAATGGAAATTATTTAACAATCTAACAATGTGATTTAGTGGAATTTTTTTGTAGATTCTGTCTCTCACACTTGAGCTGTACCTACAATGACAACGACAGAACTGTCCATTCTCTGTAAGTGGGAGAACTTGAAAAATTGGCAGTGTATCAAATACTTATTTGCCCCACTGTACCTACCGCCATTGTGAGTCCTAGCATCAGAGCTGCATGGATTGTGGCTTTTTGTAGTCATCACATCCTAAGAATGAACATAGTTGTTGCCTGAAGAGACTGATCAGGAGAGATGGAAAGTAATTAAGTGCATTTACTCAAGTACTGTACTTAAGTACAATTTTGAGGTGTTTGTGCTTGAGTATTTTCATTTTCCGCTACATCATACTTTACTAGTTACTTTTCAGAAAAAGGTTATTAAAACAAAATACAGTATAATCATAAGATTTAATGATCCTTGGTGCAAAATTCACAAGCTACCAGCAGTAATTTAAATTCTAAGTATATAAGGTAATTAAAACTAGCTCTACGATTACAGGCTGCAACATTAAATGTGATGTACACATCTGTAATTGAATAATATGATGTGTAAGCTGTGCCATTTTCAATAATAAGTACTTCTACTGTTGGTACTTTAAGTATATTTTATGCTAATACTTTTATACTTAAGTAACTTTTTGAATGCAGGACCTTTACTTATAACAGAGTATTTTACCTTGTGGTATTGCTGCTTTGATTTAAGTTAACAACTGAGTACTTCCTCCACCACTGCTGTTCTGGAATGGAAAACTGACTTTCCACTATTAGGGTAAATCAACTCAGAGCTCAGGGTTAAACTCAGAGTTTCTTAAAGCTGCTCTCTGAAATAACCTCCCCATCCTAGTGACCAGGGGTGTACACACTGGAGAAACATGACTGCTGTACATGATTCACATAACAGAATGGATGCAGAGTCATAAACAAGGACATTAAAGCCAATAACTGCAGCCATCTAAACTGTGTTATTGTTAAGAAGTGTTAATAACTAAGATATATGGTCATGTAAGAACCTGAATTAGAAATGTCAATAAGTTAATACTTTTACATCTTATTCAGTATAGTCACAGTTTTGAATTTCCTTATCATACATATTGGCAGCAAAGGTGAACTCAAACACATAAGACACAATTTATTTGAAGACCTATGGTAGTGGCTTCAATCTTACTCAGAAATAGACTCATGATTTTGTTGAAGGGTAGTTGAAAAAGCATCTAGGTTAAAACTGAGTCTAAATTTTTCAGTTTTACATTTAAACCTCCCACTGACCAGCATTTAACACAAACATATTTTAACCTGTAATAAATGTAAACATATTAGTTAGCTTGCTGTTAAAACCAGTTAGGACTTTTAAACTAGATGTAGTCCAAATTTTTTTTTTAAGTCTTACTCTTCTCAGCCGCACTACAATTATCCTGTCATAAGTATTCACACAATCTCTAATCTCACTTAAGCAACTTTCGGGAACGCTCTCCAGGTCTGCATAATTAAACTAGATTCATGTGTTGGTGGTTGTTTTAGAAGGGAACCCTGGTGCTGAAGGAGATGCTAAAGATTGACAGCTCTGGAACAGGAAGTCCCTCTTCCCAGGAAATGGCTAATGATGACTTCCCTGGAAAGCAGAACAAGAGACGACCTTCAAAGAAACTAGGTACAGAACTAGTTACTACACAGGCAAATGTACTGATTATACAGCTGGTTTACGCATCTAAAATTATGCAACTAATTGACAAGCTCCTGTCCCGAAGCACAAAATGGCTTTAGAAACTACTGTAAAGATGGAATTCTTTAATTACCAGATTTTCTACATAGCATTTGAACACTTCTGACTAAAAGCACTTGAAAATACACCAAGACTGACTTACAAACCCAGGACGAGGTGATGATGATGAGCAACCATCTGTATACAACTCCAGTGACAGTTTTTACTTTTCATCCCTCTTTGTTCCCATGCAGCGGCAAAGATGGATGCACCTCTCAGTGACACAGCTGTATTAGCTTCTCCTGCATCAGCTGCCTCTGCCAACCTCTCCAACACTGTACTGACCAGTAAGGTTTCAGAGCTGGCATGTCTCTGTGTGGGCTTAGGCATGGCACCACCCGAGTTCAGCTATATATGCAACAGACAGGTGACAGTTTGTTGGATGTCTAACGTTTATTTTACCCCCCCCAACCCACGCACACACGACACCTTGCACAGACGTGGCAAACCACTTTTTTTTTTTCGCACATTATTTATTACTTGAAACTTTGTGATAACGTTGTCATTTGTCTCCAAGGGCCTCGTTGTGTGTCAGGTGAAGCTGTCCAATGGGTTGATGGTTCACGGTCCACGGTGCCAGTCAGAAAATGATGCCAAGGAGAAAGCTGCTTTCTTTGCCCTCCAAAGACTGGTACAACACAGTCAATATTACATAATTAAATGTGCCAAAGAATGGGAGAGCATTCATATGGAAGCTCAGTATATGAGTTAAATGATGTTTACCCATTATTTGGCTCTAAAGAGGGGGGTGTCAGGCTGTCAGGGACCAAGCAGTAAGGCAAAAGACACAGCTTCCAAAGTTCAAAATAAAGGACTTTTTGTTAACCCAAAAGTAAGAAAAATACAAAATTAACATCAGATAAATTGGGCCCTAAAAGAGGTCAACAAAAGATAAGGAAACTCAAACTACAGCAAACTGAACTGTCTAATACCTCAACAAAACCAACTGACCTAACAAATGACACACACAGGGGAACATATATATTGGCTGGCCAAACCAATAACACACACAAGGGATAAACTAAAGACACTACCAAAATAATCAACTAATAAAC
>NW_018128013.1:1534249-1536257 GCF_001952655.1 Monopterus albus | reverse complement strand
CCGCTCCCCCCATCTATGGACCAGGAAACATGGTAACTCAAAAGAAAAGGTAAACATATTAACAATACAAAATTAATCAAACGTGCATGCTCATTGATCAATTGTGTATGTCTAATACAAATTACCCACCCAAGTCCATGGCTGGTGGTGGTTTAGGTCCTCGCATGGTGAAGGCCAGGACTGAGGCCTTCACACAGGCCATGCTGTCAAATCTTCAGAGCCCCATATTAAGCAACACCATTTTCCAGACCTAACCTACACTTAACGCAAAGCATCCCCAAACCCAGTCCTCACACAGGCAAAGAGCAGAATTGTGGTTTGACACACAGCATCTGCATTGTATTTGCTCAGGTGGCTGGCCCACCTGGCCTGTACTGGCAGTCACCTGAGAGCCAGGTCCCCTCAGTTGTCCAACCACTGACACTGTTGTATCAGGATTGTTTAACAAAAGAAGACTATTAACAATTCCAGTGAACCTGTAACTATATTATCACAAACACCAATACAAATTCTGTGTGGGTATAGCAGTGAAAGCAGGTCTACAGGGTCATCAGGTGGGCACCCTCTCACTAACCTGTGTTTTGTTGAGGATAAGGACAATCACCTTTATTTGGCCAAGTATGTTACACACACACGCACACACAAGGAATTTGTTTTCAGTACAGAACCAAGGCAGCCATCTTCAGCGCCAACTCACACCGATGGCTCTAACCATCGGTGGCAACTTGGGGGTTCAGATCAGAGTTGGGCCCATGACACCGAGAAGGCTCAACAGTGTGTTTCACCATCCCAGAACCACCCCCTTTTTACCTGGACCCTCACATTCAACACAAATCTTTATCTACCGGCTAACTGTTACCAGTCACTAGAACTAGCAAACATTTCAACTGCTGTTCTAACCACCAAACATTTTAAAGTAACTTGCCAACATTTCAAATAGCTCACCAGATAACTAGCCAGACTTCTGATTCCTTTTTATACTGCATCAGAAACCACCCTGTGTTAGTATTCATTCCAACAAACGTCTACTATGCCCTCATGTTAGCTTGCTCATGCTAACACCAGGAAGTAGGCCCCAAGCCTGCTGCTTGTATCAAACAAACCTGTCCTCCTATGCTAGTTTACTTCAGCTTAACAGACATAATCCTCACATGTGTTGCTGTTTATAAAAACCACTTACCTATTTGTACCCCATTCACACACCTTTCTTCTGCCCCAGAGCCACTCACTGGACCTTGCTGCACTACCAGCTAGATTTCTAGTTACCTGTCTTAGGCTCTGCCCTTTTATACCTAACTCACCTAGCAGAGAAACAGCCGACTCGGCTACAAATCCCCTGCAACCAACCTCCATGGTGTAGACTTTAACCTTCCAGCCACATTCCTCAGCTTCCATGGCTAACTCTGTGCACTCTGTGTTTTAGGCTTGAGCATGTGAGAGTGTGAGCAAGTGCGCGCTTGCAGTGATTAACTGTGGGCATGTAACTTGCTTTGGTGATGGTGTATCATAAATTGGACAGTTTACGTATATGCTTTGCAGTTTATACTTTAAAGAACCAAGATATAAATATAATGCAGGTTTTTTTCAGCCTCGAAATGACAGGACTTGAAAACAAAATCTAACTGTTCCAAATAGACATCCATCCATCCAGTCCAATCCCAGCTGACACTGGGCGAGAGGCGGGGTACACCCTGGACAAGTCGCCAGCCTATAACAGGGCCGATGCTTAGAGCAGGACCCAAACAGACGTATAACAGTTAAATAGGTTGACAAACAGTAGTCTTTGCAATAATTCCAAATATGCTACTGCTAAAACATGGTTTCCGCAAAGCAGCAGTTAAACTGATTATGTGGCTGTCCAAACTGTAATGGATTATAGATGTGCTTACAGCATTTAACCTCAGATTTCCAGTTAAAGCTTCTTTGTCCTCCTGTGTCTGTAGAACTCAGTTGGATCGGGCTTCCCTCTGCCACCTCCTCTATACCCTGGGCTGAGTCAGATTCGACC
>NW_018128013.1:1529371-1534148 GCF_001952655.1 Monopterus albus | reverse complement strand
ATCCTTTGTATCGACATATTACTCATATGTCCAGTTCCTTTCTTGAGTAAATGATTTAGAACTTTTCAATAATCTGCTTTTTGCAGGTGGTCTGCTGTTGCCCCCCCAAGGGTATGCCCCTGCCCCTCTGTGGGGAATGGCACTGCCTCCACACCACCAACAGAACCAGGCTCTTTACGGAACAGCTGGAACCTTCCCCGGTGCCGCCCGCCCCCAGCTTGCAACAACACTGCCCATCGGCTCACACAACCAGTTCATCCCATTACAGGTAAACAAACATGATGGCAATGGCAGTTCAACAGAATGAAAACTTGATGAGGTGTATTTCTACCTTGGGTCCAGAGTTTATGCTTCCATCACCGTACCCCAGTTTTTCTCTTGTCCTCTGACCATGACAGGTGACTAAGAAGCGAGTGTCAGCCAACAAGAAGAACCATGACAGTCGAGAGTTTTACAGCGCCGCCCATACCGTGGCCAAGAACCAATTACAGAGAGCCCAGAACCAGCCCTCTGGGCAATCACAAGCACAGAGTGAACCACAGAGCAGTAAAGTTGACCAGCCACACCAATATCCTGCCAATAGCAATCCTTCATCCAGTCCCAGTCTAGCAGAGACTTTTTCCACAGCGACAGCAGCATCACACACACCTCCTCGACAAAATGTCCCAGCATCAGGCCACACCTCTGGCTCCGCCTCTAAAAGGAAGCACAGGAAGCTCGCTGTCAACTTCGAAGTGGCTAAAGTCTCTGAGTAATGAGCTGGAGTTTCTTTAAGTGTGAGAGAACAGAGCGTGCGAGTGTGTAGTGTTTTTAAACTGCTGTTTCAAAGCATCTCTGAGCAAAACCTTGTCAATGTGAAAGTTTAATTCAGGATGGGCACAGAGTAAACTGGATGGGTTTTTTTTTCTCATGTTGTACCCTTGATCAAACTAAATTATGCCCAGTTTTACTGCCATCTGCCTCAAAACACAACTCAAAACTATCAATGATATATCAGAATTCACTTGCCCCTTCATGTCTTCACTTCAGATCAAAGTTGTGTTAATGTAAACGTTTATCAAACCTGGTTACTAGTGTTCTGCCCTTTCTCTGAAATGTTGCCTTCTTAAGATTGTTTGTGACCAGCGTGAGCCTACGGGTTGCTGAGCAGTCAGCGTTTACCGGTCTGAAAAGGAATCTAGCTTTCTGGCTAGAAGAGTTCTTGGAAGTGCTTTTTCTTCCATTGGGTCTTTTCTCAAAGAGGTTGATTTTGTGGTTCCATTTCTCTTTTTAGCAGAATTCACTAAAGTCTTATTTGTTTAATCTGAATATTAGTAGTCCCTTCTGACTTAGACTGATTTATTACCTCTACATTATGTTTTGTTAACCGTACTAACCAAGTAATTGCTGAGATCATGGACCATGGCAACATTACTGAAAGCTGGTACAGCAGGGCAGGAAATACCAGTATTTATACAGTCATACTGGTTGTAAACAATGTTGTCAAATGTGCCAAAAAAGAAAACTGAAGTCAACAGTAAAAGTAATAGCCAGACTGTGCTTTGTAGACATCCATTTGCCGTCTACTGGCTGTGGTTGCTTGCGCTCATGGCTTTTGTGTGCAGTGAGAAGTTTAGTCACATTTCTTGTGTTTCCCTTGTCCCTCCAAATTATGTGCTAGCCGATTTGGTAGATCAAAGTTTGCCTCATTATCTGACTGGTGCTCTTTGTTCCCCTTTTGACCTTTTCTTTTGTGTGTGTGTGTGTTGTTTTTTGGTGACATTGCTGTGTTTCAGAGTCTTGGCAAGTGCACTGTTATAAGCCCATACAACCGATGGCTGTAGCTACAAAAGTAAAACTTCTCCTAACTAAAAAGTAGCCACCTATTACTCACTCTCAGAAGAAAACAGAAGGAGTGTTAATATCACAAGTGGGTTTCTGATTTATTTTTTGTTTGTTCATTTTATAAACTGGACCCAGTGACAAAGTCTAAACCTGTTGCAGCCTCCGAACTGATTCATCAGACTGATACAGTTCTGATGGACCTACAGGATCCCACACACTGCCAGATTCTAAAAGCAACTTGATACACTACTTAGTTTTTTAACTGAATGGCGCTATAAGATTATGATTTTTACACAGGTGCAAAATGTTTTTACTTTTTATCCACTAGCTTTAAACATATTTTTCTTGTGAATGTGGAAGCTCAACATTTATATGTACTCCTGACATTTTAAATTGCAAAACAAAAATTTGAATTTTATTGATTCCTGGCACATGGCAGATGCCACATGCTGTTTTGTTTGTATTTGTTAGATGTTTTTATTTCAGTGCAGTACTTTGGTTATTCTAGTACTCCTCGTGGCCCTTCACAGTTGTGTGGCATAGAATTCGAGAGCCACATAAAGATGAGAGACAGAAAAAAACAAGCATTGATACATAGAGACATTTAGTACAATAAGGTTTGGGGAAAAAAGGTTTTTGTATCTGTGTAAATTTAGCCAAAAAAGCTTTGTAACAGTGTTATGTAACACATGCTGATATATTTAAACCACAAATTTTTTGCTTTAAATGCCCGCTAAATTCAATAAAAGTGTCTGAGATGCTTTTGGGAATCACAGTCTGAGATTTATTCTACACATTTACATATATATAAAATCTATCCATTTAATCACAATAATTATTATTTTAGTGTTTGTTGTGAAGCTACAGTGATGGAAGCAACTGTAGTGACAAGTTAATCAGATTTATTTACTTCTTGTTTTGAGTGACACAGGTCCAGTATGCTTCATGTGTTCGTTTTAAGGCTGGCATTCTAACACCAACCCAAGTCTACAAGGCTCAGGCGAAGTATTAGGGAAATTAAAGCGCACCTGTCCTTTTATTTCTTCAGTATAAAAAAGTGATTTGTGTATTGATCCAGGCGTGTGCTGTACATTTAATAAAGTGCATTTTTTTGTTAAAATATGGCTCATGTCTGATCTTGTCAGAGGCAGGATGGCATGACTACACAAAACTGCACTCATTAACTCCACCTGTGTTATTTCACATAAAGCAATTTTCTTTTTCTTACCTGCTGTATAAGACTCCCATGTCATTTACAAGTTAACCTTAATTCACCACACTCAGGTTTTCTGCATTTGAACAGTGTTTGTGCCTGTGCCAAAGATATATTAACTATTTATACAATTGGCACCTGTTGATACATTTTATACCCTATATAAAAGTTTTTTTGAATTATGTATGTGAAATTCAAGAAAGCATAGAAGCAACAGAAAATCTCACATTACTGATGCAAAAAATCTAGTTTCATTTTAAAACAGCTAGGCATCACAAACTGTAGAAACCTAAGTGGTGTTTACAGTGACGATCACTGCTACTGGCTAGTAATTTTAAAGTACTAAAGTACATTTTCCTAGACACAGTAAAATGAAACCAGGCACCATTTAAAAAAACACAAAAAACATTGATTCAGTGCGCACCAGTCAGTACAAACATTGTCTTTCTTTAGAAGCTCAAGTTTTGTTTGAATGGTAACACTTTGAAAATCAAACTGTCAAAGATTTTGTTTTTCAGCCAGTTGTGTATCATCATTACAGGCAGAACACTGGAACCACATCTCAAGCAATGTGTGGTGAGGGAAAACCTCATTTAATTGTACATCACACAAAACCTACTACTACAGAGCAAAAAACAAAATAAGGACAATAGCAACACAAATATATACTGTACATGTTCATCAAAATGTGAAAGTGAACTCACTAGATTGTTGCACTATGTCCCACTACTGTATAAATGAATGAAAGTCATACACAGACTTCAGTTCTAATAGTACAGATAAAGCACAGATGTTTATGTTGAGTCTAGTTCAGATCACTTGATTGCAAGCAGCAAGACTGATGTTCAGCATCCTAAAACTGACTTGAGTGTCAGTTGGTTGATGAGGCAACAATTTCTCAGCAGGGGGAGCCATACACTTATTAAGCCTTCAGTATTATCCAAGTATCTCGCCTATATCTATAGCCAAAGGTAAACGTCTTGGCAAACATGCCTTGTTCGTTACTTACAGAGAAGCTCTTAGTGGTAAACAGCTGTCAAATCCTGACAGTTATTTTGGCAGAAACACAGAAGAAGGAAATATGAGTAAGTGATGCTGTGATTGGATGATGCCACTGGGAGAAAGTTGTTTTCATTGGATTTGTTAACAGTTGGAATACTGTGAGGCTTCTATCTTAAGCAGAAATTACCATCCTAAATGATTCAAACTTAAATGTTTTTTCTTTTTTAGCATAACCTATAAACTGTAAGTCAGGCAGCAATGTTGTACAGTAAATGTAATATGTCTCTTATCAAGTCTTGACAAACAGCTAACTTTGATAAGACTCATAAAATACAGTGCTCTCGTGCTCAAAAATTAGGGTAAAACTGTAATTGTAATGTACTGTAAATGGATAATGTATACTCATATTTATCATAATCAAATCAAATTTTATTTGTTTAGCGCCAAATTACAACAAAAGTCATCTCAGGACACTTTACAAAGTAAGGTCTAGACCTTACTGTTATCACTATTATTACATATGGAAAACCCAACAAATCCCCCTTGAGCAAGCACTTGGCGACAGTGGGGAGGAAAAACTCCCTTTAACGGAAGAAACCTCCGACAGACCCCGGCTCTTGGTGGGCGGCCTTCTGCCTCGACCGGTTGGGGTGAGTGGATAGAGGAGAGACAAAAGAAGAAAAGCAACAAGACACAACAATCAAACACTGATCAGGTCGATGTGGCTGGTGACTGCTC
>NW_018128013.1:1509039-1527688 GCF_001952655.1 Monopterus albus | reverse complement strand
TACAGATGTGTCTAAAGCCGTTGTACTTGATGATATATCTGTGAGAGTTGTGGGAAGGATCTGATTAATTTTTTTTCTAATAGTTGTGATTTTATTTGTAAAGAAGCTCATGAAGTCATTGCTGCTGAGATCTAAGGGAATGTTAAGCTCAACAGCACTGTGGCTCTTTGTCAGCCTGGCTACAGTGCTGAAAAGAAACCTGGGGGTGTTCTTATTTTCCTCAATCAGTGATGAATAAAATGCGGTTCTGGCACTATGAAGGGCTTTCTTATATGTTATTAAACTATCTTTCCAGGCTATGAAAAACTCTTCTGACTTAGTGGAGCGTCACCTCCTTTCCATTTTTCGTGATGCCTGCTTTAGGGAGCAGAGCTGTGAGCTGTACCACGGGGCTATGTTCCATAAAAAATGAAATTAAGTGATGACAATGGAGGAGGGACTTAAATGACCATATTAGTGGTTTTGAGTCTTTTTGTCCTAAACCACATATAGCGTTAAATCACAGTTAAACAAATATTCAAAACCTGATGCTAACATATCTTTCTACCTTTCCACGCATCTGCTGGTGTTCATTCATTTCCACTTCCAGTAGGAAATTTTATCAGCACACACTACACTGTGTGCACAATTATTAGGCAAGTGAGTATTTTGACCATATCATTTTCATGCATAGTTTCCAACTTCAGGCTGTATAAACTTGCATGCTTATTGGATTTAAGCATATCAGGTGATGTGTATTTGTGTAATGAGGGACGGTGTGGCCTAAGGAGATCAACACCTTATTTCAAGGTGTGCATAATTATTAGGCAGCTTCTTTTCCTCAGACAAAATGGACCAAAAAAGAGACTTAACTGACTGTGAAAAGTCAAAAATTGTAAAGTCTTTCAGAGTGATGCAGCGCCCTTGAAATTTCTAAGATATTGGGGCGTGATCACAGAACCGTCAAATGTTTTGTTGCAAATAGTCAACAGGGTAGCAAGAAACGTGTTGAGGGAAACAAATACACAAATTAACTGCCAAAGATTTAAGAAGAGTTGAACGTGAAGCTACCAGGAACCCATTATCCTCCAGTGCTGTCACATTCCAGAAATGCAACCTACCTGGAGTGCCCAGAAGCATAAGGTGTTCAGTTATCAGAGACATGGCCATGGTAAGGAAGGCTGAAACCCGACCACCACTGAACAAAACACATAAGTTGAAATGTCAAGACTGGGCCAGGAAATATCGGAAGACAGATTTTTCAAAGGTTTTATGGACTGATGAGACTCTTGACTGACCAGATGGATGGCCCTGTGGCTGGATCAGTAACGGGCATAGAGCTCTACTTCGAATCAGATGCCAGCAAGGTGGACGAGAGGGGCTGGTATTATTAAAGATGAGCTAGTTGCACCTTTTCAGGTTGAAGATGAACTCAAAATCAACTCCCAAACCTACTTTAGAAGACACTTTCTTCAAGCAGTGGTACAGGAAAAAGTCTGCATCTTTCAAGAAGATCATTATTTTTATACAGGACAGTGCTCCATCTCATGCATCGAAGTACTCCACTGCATTGCTAGCCAGTAAAAGGCCTTAAAGATGAAAGAATAATGACATGGCCCCCTTCCTCACCCAACCTAAACCCTACTGAGAACTTGTGGGCCCTTAAATGGGAGATTTACAGTGAAGGAAAACAGTACACCTCTCTGAACAGTGTCTGGGAGGCTGCTTGCTGCTGCACAAAAAGTTGATTGTCAAGAGATCAAGAAACTGACAGACTCCATGAATGGAAGGCTTATGACTGGTATTGAAAAGAAGGGTGGCTATATTGGTAACACATTTTTTTTTTATGTCAAATATTAATTTGTAAGTTTTGAGTTGTTTATTATTCTCACTTTGACCGATGAAAATAAACAAGTAAGATGGGAAATTTTTTGTTTTTCATTTAGTTGCATAATTCTGCACACTAATAGTTGCCCAATAATTGTGCACACATAGACATTCTCTTTTACTCTCTTAAATATTCAGGTTTGAGGTTTATTAACATTTTGGATTGACCAAGAGCACTGTAGTTGTTCAATAATAAAATTAATCCTCAAAAATACAACTGGCCTAATAATTGTGCACACAGTGTATATTGCGACCAGTGTTGTAGTTAAGTAACTAAACCTTGAGTCCAAGTCACCAAAGTATAATCCGAGTCGAGTCTGAATTGAGTCTGAGTTGAGTCCCCATCAAAGTCATCAGTGTCTACATTATATACAATTGACATAGCTCTCACTATTTTACATTCCAAACATTCTAATAGTGTATTGCATCACCATATTGTTTGGCAGTTTGATACATAAAAGTTATTTATAGAAAGGTGGAGTGCATGCTTTGATGGAAGTGTGCTGGATAGAGCATGGCGTGGGTGAATAGGTTTTAACATCTTATTTGTCTGAAATTTGTCAAGAATATCCAGAGATTTTGTGCATGGGCCCTTGACTCTTGCCTACTTCAGACACTTTATAAAGTTTTGGCTGATCAGAGCCTTTGGGGCGACATTCCTGAAAAATATCAGGGTCTTGTGTTTCGTAATAAGTAAACGTATCCCAGTGCAGCAGAGTGCTTCCCTGATATGTTTTTAATTGTATTTGAACATCAGTGGAGGTTTATGGCACAGACAAAAAACTAATCCAGGACTGACAGACATTAATAGTGACTAGAGGCAAATCACTGTTGGTTTTAGTCTCTATATGGAAAGTGTTGAAAATACTGTTAATATAGAAAATGACCAACTGTATCTTTTAAACAATGATGAATCAGAGGCAGAAATATAAAGTACATATATTTTGTGGCTAGAGAGAAAACAAAACATTGGTTGGTCCTTTAAGATACTCAGCTCTACTCTGATTGTATCAGTTAATAATAAGATAAGATTATCCTTTATTGTCGTTGTAACACATACAACGAAATAATGCCAACCACGTTCATTTAAACACTGGAATCTGTAGATAAATCACTAAGTCCTCAGTGATGACATGCTGTGCTGTTACATGTTTACAGTATAGTGAATATAAATCATTCTAATTTAGACATGGACAGATATGTGGCAACATCGTGTGTGGATGTTGTGTGCTTAAGTGTAGGAGCCTGCTTCTGCATGTTCACATGTTTGCATGTTTTATCTGCACAGGTGAACAGATGTGTGCTCTGTCTGTGTACAGTGAGATGTCAACATAATGTCTCTATGTTCCTGCACGTGTTTCATGTGCACCGTGTCACATGTTCTACTTTCACCACACCTGCATATGTGTTTGTGTTTCTGATGTCTGTTCAGGTCCTCCTTGGATGGATGTTGCCCATGTATGTGTTCTCTATACACAGCACTATGTAGTGGTTGGAGCAGGAACGGGTGTGTTGTCCTAACAGTCGTCCTGTCTGCAGCAGGGCAGCCTGGCCTGTCACCGCCATGTCAGCTGTCCTCCACGCCTCACAGTAGTTAGTGGTCATGCGGATGCCCACAGTACTGGAGCCATGCCATACCAACTTCTCTGGCCTGAGGTAAGATGAAGAGAGACTTAGTGAGCAGATGTTGCATGGGCAGCCACTGTGCTAAATCAGACAAGATGAGGGAGATGAAAGCTGGGAAGATTAGACTGAAAGAGACACATTTGTTTAAAGTACAAGTGATATGAAACTTTAGGTCAGCAGTTACTTAGCATTTCAACTGTAGCTGCTTCCGCAGTGGTTAACATCTTTGCTTCTGTGTTGAGTTTTATGGAGGTGTTTCAAGTTCTGTACAGGGCTAAAACTCAAACCAGAACCCAGTGGTGAATAAATTGCTCAGATATTCTACATAAATAAAAGCAGCAAAAGTAGTATTTACAAATTCTGCTTCAAGTAAATGTCCCTTATTCAAAATGTAAGTAAAAGCACCAAATATCAGCAAAGTATACTCAAAGTACCTAAAGTACTCATCATGCAAGCTGCCTTATATGCTTATAATTTGAATTACTCTACTGTATGTATTGCTGGAGAATGTGATTATCTCTCTGAGGATCAATAAAGTCTTATGATTTTACTGTATTTTGAATTATTAATATGGTTCTGAAAAGTAACTAGTAACTAAAGTGACTTAAGTCATCAAATAAATCTAGTGGAATAAAAAAGTACAATATTTTTCTCTGAAATATATTGAAGTCAAAGCATGAAGTAGCAGAAAATAGAAGTACTCAAAGTACAAGTACCTCAAAAATGTACTTAACTACAATATTTGATGCAGTATTTGTACCTGACACTACCTTATCTGAGATCAAAACCTGAGACGCAAAGCTGTCACATGTCAGTCAGTTGTGCTCTATTGTTTCTCTGCCACATCACTAACTCTCCCCTTGTTTCAGCTCTTACCCCTCCTCTACTGCTCTGCATCCCCCTCCTTCCCACCACTAAAAACACCTGACCGTGACTGCCCACCTGCTCGCCTGTCCCTCATTTCCTAATCACTCCCTCGTGCATACAGTATACTGGTCATTTCCCATTTACCTTTTGCCAGATTGTCTAGTGTGCATTGCCTGCTGTAAATTTCCAGACTGAATTTCCTGCTAGTTTATCTGTTGTTGACCCTGCTAGGTTTTGCCTTGGCCTATGGTAGACTGTTAGCCCGTTTCTGAGCACTGCTTGTTCCTTGACTACAACTTTGGATCCCTTTGCTGCTGTTTACTTGCAGTTACTAAATAAAGATCAACTGTTGGAACTGTATTGAGGATGACATTGTTATGCATTTGAATCCAAATCTGAATCATGACTCAAAGCTATATTTTTGCTTAATGTCATCCATCGCTGACTGGTAGCTTGTCAAATTAAGGCAACACATTGGTTACATGTGCAACTACTTGCAACACGTGACACACATGGATGCATAAACAAAATGAACTGCTTTTTCAAGGTTAAATAATACATGTTTTCATACAGGTTGGGACTGAAAAGGTCATCAGCTTTGATGACTGGATTTCATTTCTCTCCAGACAAATAACTTTTCCTTACAGTACTTGCTTGCACATAAACACACTCACCATGCTGTGTCAGTCATAATGTTACGTCCGTCAAAGGAGTAGATAGGTGTGGATGGGTTAAATGTGCCTCCATTCCCGGAGAAGATGGATGTCCAACTACTGAACAAAACATCTCCCTGGCAGAAGTGGAGAGAAGAGATCAATACAACTGAACTGAATACCCTCAAAGAAAGATTCCAACAGTAAACACATCATCAATCATGTTTGTATCTTTAAACTTGTAGGAAGACATATATTACATATATATGTAATATACATTTCTCCTCACCCTGAGATTCACCACTGGCATGTCATTGCTGTCTGCCTTCCTCACAATGGTTGCCAGGTCCTGGAGGTGTGAAGACAGGAAGGCCCTGTATGTGGCTGTTAGCCCCATGGACTGAGCCTGCTGGTAGCACTGGAAGTCTGCCCCACGGATGCCACGCATATCTCCTCTCAGAGGGGTGTTCAAAGCTACCAGGTGGAGCTGGGAAGAAGAAAAAACACAGAAGAAATGAGAAAATATACTTTGTCCAAATCGGACTCAGATCTTGCATCAGTCAGGCATGCCAGAGTTTGGCTGGCTACTTACGTCCATGGCAGATGGTAAATAGTTTCTGAAGGCATCAAAACGTTGAAATAACATTAATGGAATTATGTAGTAAACAAAAAGTAGCCACCTTTTGCTTCCATGACAACTTTGTACACTCTTCGCACTCGCTCAGTCAGCTTCCTGAGCTAGTCACCTGGAATGTTTTTTCAGCAGTCTTGAATGGTTCCCCGTATATGCACACAGTAGTTGGAGCAAAATTTTGAAACCTGACTCAAATACAGATTTTCACGGACCTCATTCTTGCCCCAACCAGATCTCTTCTTGTTCAGTCCTTGGCAACAATTTGACCATGAAGGCCTGATTCACAGTCTCTTCTGGGAAGCACTGATTTGGGTTGGCAACTCTAATGAACCTTTTCTCTGCAGCAAAGGGAACTCTTGGTCTTTTTTTCCTGGTTCCATCATAGTGTATTATGAATTTTATAGCTGCCTTTGAAACAACAGTTGGAGTTCTCTTCTTTTCCAGATTGATTAACCTTCATATGTTAAAGTACTTGGTTGAGTGACTATTACAGTAGCTGAATAAGGCTATTTGCTGTATACGGATGCTACCTCAGCACAACACAACTGATGGCTTCAACTGCAATACATGTGTGTATTACACTCACCCCAGATACAGTGTTGAAGGTCTGTGGTAGTACGTTATAGCTGGGCTGATAACCTCTACTGCCCTGCTGCAGCTCCTGTTAAAGAAGATGAATTAAAAACATGAAAAACTGTTTCTGTAATTTTTTTTCTAGGAGTGCTAAATGAAAGAAATGTTGACAAAAAAACTTTCAAAAATACATGTATTATTACATAGTTTTAAATGAGAAACACATCTGGTCTTAACACATTTTCCTACTGTGGCTGTTCTCTCTGTGCATTTACAGTGTGTGTGTGTGTGTGTGTATATGCATGAACCTGGCTATGGATCCTGTGTGGTCTACTCCACTCTCCAGGTCTGCTGAGAGCCTGAGATAATGCTGAGGAGGAAGGTCCATGATGGATCAACTCTCCAAGCTGAAAGAATACATATATTCAGAATCTGGTTAAGAGTAATGATCCCTTTTTTTTCACCAGTCAGATTCACTTTTATTAGGTAAAATGTGACTTTAGACGATGACACAAATGTTACATTTATTTTATTGTATTGTAGGCCAAACTCAAAATTTGAAATGTGTTCATCTTGTGAAAATTCAATTCTGCCTCATTAACAGGTGACATTTTTACATAGTTTATCTTTAATAAAATACTTTTATTGGTACAGTGATAGTAAATTACATACTGTATAAATAAATGACAGGTTAGCACACTGAACCAAACATACACATGCCGGTGTACAATACACACCTGGATATTTTGCCAGCCATTGTGCACTCTGATGTATAGCTGTCCTCCCTTCTCAGACACATAAGCCAGGGTTCCTTGTGCAGACTGGTCACTGTCTCTGCTTAGAGAGTCCTTTGTTTTATAGGTGGTCACCTGAGTACACACAACATCACAGTGTCAGTGCTACAGGCACTTTAAAAAGTTACTATATGGCTGACATATCACTACCATAATAAAAACTATATTACCATGTTGTGACTAAGTTCTGTGATTAAATGTGTGGTGAGACTGGAGATTTTCTGTGAATCACTATAAAGTGGTGGACAACTGAAATACAGCAGACCAAGAACAAATCCCTGCTCAAGGGAACACAAGTGTCTTACTGGGTTGGCATGTCCTGGTGGACCAGGAGGCCCAGGAGGGCCGGGGAAACTGACAGCTGGTGACATAAGAAATACAGATAGAAACCAATGAGTCAACTTCACCATATGCACAGAGTTTGGTCAGTAACTTTTGTTGATAAAGGGGGGTAAAAAAAGGTGAAATATTTTTCAGTCTCTCTTCTTCTCTCCATCACACACATACCGGATCCATAGGCAGGTGCAGGTCCTGGGGGTCCAGCAGGGCCAGGGGGCCCACGAGGACCAGGTCGTCCGAAACCAGGAGCTCCAGGCAGGCCAGGAGGACCGGCAGGACCTGGTGGACCCACAATCGACTTACCTTTTGGGCCCTACAGAAACACAGTGGCAAATTAATTCACATGGTCATTCCTCACTGCAACTTCAAAATGACTGGAAATTGGAATAGTAATTAAAGGATGCAGCTTATTCTTATTAGAACTCACCACAAGTCCTGACCTCCCTGGAAATCCAGGAGGACCAGTGTCCCCCTTTTCTCCCTTTTGACCTTTGTATCCCTGATCACCTCGAGCACCCTGATCGATCCACCAAGAGACAACAGTACAGAAGAGAAACCACAAGGCCATTTAAAGAGAAGTTCAAAATTCAAGATGTTCAAGATACAGTACATGTTTCAGTTTGTCTCTCAAACTACATACCTTTTTGTTTGTGAAACTCACAACCTCCCACATATTAGCAAGCGAATGAGAAAAAGCAACTAAAGTAGTCAACAAAAGACCTAAGGTCTGTTTATGGTTTCTGTATGAGGAACTTCAACCTGAACTGGTCTTTAGACATACACACTATAAGCAGCATGAGTATTTTTTTTTGGATATGCCTTTTTCTGGCTACCCTCTGAATCTAAGTAAACTATTCACTCTACTTTCAGCTGTGTTTTGGTCTTGATCAACTCCTAAAAAAATGATGTGTGGCTCTTTAGCTGCTAAATGTTCCACTATGTTTATTTATCAAATTTATTTTATTTATTTATTTTTTGCACTGATGGTTTTCTAGTCACTGTTTTCTCTGACCTTGACTGCTTTAAATCTATAGTGTGTGAAAAAGCAGTCCTCACCACAAGTACCTCTGGAAACCCAGGTGCTGTGGAGAGGAAAAATAACATGACATAAGTGATACAAGTTCCTCCAGTCACTGACCTGTATGAAACTGGATTTTTATGAATCCAGGATTTTGCTCGATTGCAGCTAATGAAACCTGTATTGCAATAAAGGTCTTACCGGGTGTGCCTGGCTCTCCAGATAAGCCCTCATCCCCTTTGTCTCCTTTAGCTCCAACTGAATGTCCCCTCGTTACTGACTCCTACACAAACGTGTGCACACCCATTAACACTACATAGATGCCAGCATGTGCACATGTACAGGTACAGTCAGACCAACTGTACAGACAACTGAACACTGATTAAATTCATTTTTTTTTAAATAAAACACTCATGAAGAAGATGTTAAAAATTGTCAAATTCGAGTTAAAATAGAAAAACACAAATGTCAAAGATTAAAACTGTGGTGTCACTACTGCAAAACATCTGTTAAATACACAGGAAGCATGCTGGAAATCGCTGCACAGAAACCGTCACCCAGCTGTAAAGGTTAAAATACAAAAAGTTAGGAATTAGGATTAAAGCCTGTACAAACAAATCTGGGTTCATAAATGATGAGAACATTTCCTTATTTTATCACAGGGGATTGTGTTTTACAGTGAGTAACCTCGAATGACCACCTGGAAGCCCGCTAGACCACAGCCAGACAGCTACATTATAAATTGGCAGCTGTCACAACCAACAGAATAAACTAACACATTGATAACTTTACCCACAACACCTTTTAAACAAGTAAAAAATAAATGGGGTGTGTTAATGCCTGATGAAATGAGAACAGACCCACAGACATGTAGCCTTTCAAACATCATTAGTACAGTAGGAGAACAAAGAAAGAGGGGAAGAGGTAAACAATGGGGGAAGAACAAGGTGTGGTTTGTAGCCCAGACCAGAGAGCCACCATGCTGCTACACCCACATACCAATAGAACCACCAGACGGTCTAATTTCAGACTGAAACAGACCGACCAGATGGTCCGACTCAGACTTACTCGTTGCTTTTTGCAGTGCGGTCTGGGGCGCAATGGAAACACTGTCTTTAAGATTCAAAGAAGAGCAGTGTAATCAGACTAAAGGTGCAAAGTAAATCAACTTCAGTAGAGTCAGGGTCAAAACACTGATGAGCTTTGCAGGCTTCAGTTGAGACACATATTAACTTTTTAATTCTGATGGCAGAATTTTTGTTTGTAGAAAAATCCTTTTGAAAATTAAAACCTGCTAAAGGTTGAATTTTTTAAAATTTTGTCCATGTTAGAGCTTTAGTACACATAACCTCAGAGCCATACTTACTCCATTCAGACCAAGAATCCTTCCTGGAAGTCCAGGGCGGCCTGGAGGACCTGGGGGTCCCTGAGACAGAGCGAACAAAACATTGTCATTTTACTGACTTATAAAGCTGCTTTGTTTGCTAATGCTAGTGAGCAGTTTCCTATTTACACATCCAGTGGACAAGGAGGAGCAGTAGCATTCATTTGAAGTTCTGCTTGATGAACAATAAGAACAATGAGACTTGGTGGGCTGGAAAACCCAAACAATGACCTCTAAAAGATTTAGTGTTTTAGTATAATGTTCTACAGAGCTGTTATCTGAGGAGTCCAGTGAAAATTCTCTGAATGTATCACTACAAACGTAGTGATGTTGTCATGTGATTCATTGTTAATGTAAAAATACTGACTATAATCATGTTAGAAAAATCACAAAATGCTTATCTTATTTAGTTGTGAAATTGTAAATATACATGTAGTTTTTAATGGTTAAATAATTTATTGATTTGGGCTATAACAATGGGGAAAATGGCTATCTTCTTCCTCTTACTGGTAGGCCAGCAGAATCTCCTCTATTGCCTTTCTTTCCAGGCACACCAGGTCGTCCCTACAGAAAAAAGAATCACATTATTGATATGCATCATCAGTATACATGTAATAATAATACATGTATAAATCAAAAGATTTTTTTATATTGATCTTGCTACTGCAACACTGCCACACTGGGCGTTTACATTTTTTTCCACTGACTTTTGAGTCACTACCTCAGACTCAACATACAGAGGAAGTGCTTGTTTCCTGACAGTATACAACCAAATAAATGGTACTCACTGGGCGACCAGGGAAGATAAAATTATTGTAAGATGGTATAAATTTTGGAGCTATTAATCTTCTGTTTTATATGAACTCACCATAACTCCAGGTGGTCCTGGGAACCCACGGTCACCCTAAAAAAATACAAAGCAGTGCACCAGATGAGAATATTTGGCATGTAGACATTTACATTAATGGTAGTAATATATATATATATATATATTCAAAAACATGATTTTTCTGACGGTAGGTACAAAAAGTTATTTCTTTAGAATAACAGAAGGATTATTCCCATCTTTAAAAAGCACCAAATTTGGTGCCAGTTTAAGTCTCCAAAAAGTACTAAATGTTGTGGTCTCCATTAGGGTTTAGAATCTACAGTGAGTCTGGTTTTGGTGTTCTGGTCCCTGTGTCACTTTTGTTCTTGTTCTACAATCAGCAGCAGCAGCATCTTGTAATAACCAGCCATTTGGAGCCATTTGGAACCAATGAAATTTACTTTCATTGGTTCCAAATGGCTCCAACTGTAACAATTAGCTTAACTGGAATTTTACAGAATTACAACAACCATATAAACACTAGCGTGTTCAGTTACTTCACAGCACTGGAGATGCATCTGACCACTGTAGTAATGGTTTAAGCATCAGTTAGTCAGCAGGATACAATAGAGTCAGTTAAGGGCTAGTACCTTAATGCCCTTGGGCCCCTGGGGGCCTCTCGGCGCAGATGAGAGAGCTCCATCAGCAGCAATGGTCACCCCGGGTTCTCCTTTTTCTCCCTGTTAGTGTAAAGAAATGTGATTTAGACATTTTCATTATTTATTTTACTCGGCTCAGTAGCATAAAGTCTAAATAATAAAAGTGTACAAGCCTTTATGAAATAAGAATTTTCAAATTTTTGTTCTTTAGGTGACTTTGCAATTTGTCTACAGTGGCAAGCAAAAGTAAAAAAAACCCTTTGAAATAACTTGCATATATATATAGATATGTTCTAAAATATGGACATATTTTAGGTTTAGGTTATAATTATGAACAAATCATTTCCAATAACTAATAACATACATTATTTAAGTGCAGGTTAGAAAAAACTATATGAACCCCAAGGCTAATGACATCCACCTGAAGTCTAACCAGTGAAGCCAGACTGCAGGTGTGGGTTAGAGCTACTGTGACTCAAACTACACTCAGAAATAACTAACTGGAGCTGGTTGACATGTCCCTGAGTCTACCAAGTAGAAGTTAGTTAAAAGTTACACCACAGAGGAAAAAAAAAAGGAAAGATACCATCACTGTGCATCAGAAGTTTTTGGAATGATTAAACTAAGGTTGAATTGTTTGGGAAGAACACACAGTACTTCATATTACATACAGTACATCATCCCCATGGTGAGGTACAGAGGAGGAAGCATCATGATTTTGGGTCACTTTGCTGCATCTGGGCCTGGGCAGCTGCTATTATGGAGGGGAAAATGAAGTTTATTGTGGATTTCTCCAGGTTAATGTCAGGGTGACTGTCTGCAAGCTGAAGCTCAACAGAAGTTGAGTGATGCAGTAGGACAATGACCCTAAACATCAAAGTTAATCCAGTAATGAATAGCTTCCAGCTCCCCCTCTTAGATGATCCAGTCTGACTTTAACCCAGCAGAGATGCCTTGGGACGAGCTAAGGCGAGGCTGAGGAAGAACGATCCAAAATTCTTTCTGAACATTCTCAAGGTCTGATCTGCAGTTACAGGA
This sequence comes from Monopterus albus, assembly GCF_001952655.1. Taxonomy (NCBI): domain Eukaryota; kingdom Metazoa; phylum Chordata; class Actinopteri; order Synbranchiformes; family Synbranchidae; genus Monopterus; species Monopterus albus. The sequence continues at coordinate 1,515,429 of NW_018128013.1, read as the reverse complement.
AGTGCATGTTTGATGTTCAAGGAAGTTCATCCAGTTATAAATCCAAGGCTCCAGTTACAGTACAATACTTTGGGCACCAGCAAAATATCAGTATTGTATACAGGTGCCTTCAGGCTTTCTGATTTTATATTCTGTAATCTTATTTTGTTTGTACTTTGACTAATTTTTATTGTACAGGAGTTTTATAGTCGCTTACAGACTGTGGTTTTAAATTTGTGTAATTTTAACCTTTCCTTTTTGTTAGTTTATGTGTCTTAACATGTTCTGCTTTTATTTTTATATATTTTGTTGTGAAGCACTTTGAGCTCCCTTGGGTGTTGTAAAGTGATATATAAGCAAATAAATTATTGTTATTTATTTTGTGTGTTCTTAGCGCATTGTGTTGGTCTATATTTATAACTTAGATGAGGATCACACCACATGTTATGATCATTTTGTTATGGTATGATTATTTATGGAGATTGTGGATTCTTTCTTCTTTTTTTGGACAATTCAGGAGGACCCCTTGTCTCCACAGTTTTTATTGTTCCCTGAGGTTTAAAGGGTGACATAATGTTTATTCTGCGCAGCTTGGTCATCACTCTGCGGTCTAGTTCTCACCTTGAGCCCTGATGGCCCCTGTACACCTGGAGGCCCTTTGTCTCCTTTGGGTCCTCTGGGGCCCTGGGAAAGAGCAAAAGAATAATGAGGTCTAGGTCACAAAACTTTGTTGTGAATTCTACATTTGTTTGTTTTTATGGGTCTGTGCCTCACTGAGGACTATAACAGACATTCCGTAGAAACACCATACAATGAACATAACTATTGGTGACAGAAAGGCTGCCATACTTTACCTGCCCTGTTTAGCCCACTAACAGCAGCAAAGCTTTAAAAATATTGTTTTATTGCTTTCAAATAATTGTTGCATCCTCATTTATAAACTGCAAAATACTCATGTATATCAAATTGTTTGCATGCTCAGTCTAAGGTAGTGTTGCAGAATGGTCTTACAGGAAATCCAGCTCTGCCATGCAAGCCTTCAGGGCCCTGCAACATGCACACACAAACACATACACATCATACACATGCATGCATAAACAGAAGAATGCAGCCCCAGAAATTCAAAGAAGCTAGCTGCAGAGGAAAATACATTAAACTACTTGATTTGTAGTTAAAATCTATGTAAGTGCTGGAATATACAGTATGTAACTGGTGATAATACAATTAATCACCCTCCTTCAGTCCTTTTTTGGGGGGCAACAGGATGCCTCAGTAGCCTAATGGTTAATAGTTAATTAATACCACATAAATGTAATATCCTCATTTTGAATCCTAGCTGGGGGACCTACCCCTTTTGCTTAATCTTTTGTCCATATTTATCAAAAAATAAGCTTAAAAAAAAAAACACAGGCACTTTGCTTTAACAGTGTATTTCTACACACCATGGGTCCTGGTGGTCCTCTGATCTCAGTGAAGTTGAAAATACCCCCTGTAACATTGAGGAGCAGCTGTAAAGAGAGCATACAATGAGTAACGGACATTGTTGGCAGATTTGTCAGATCTGACCGTGGACGTCTCAGTAGAGCCATCAAATTGAAGGTGTGGTGTCATATTACATCAGAGAAATGGCCTGAAACCTGGAGAGTGTGTCAAACATTCCTGCAAATGTTCCTTCAGCCACTTTTATACTTTAGAGTGAAATAATTTTATTATGTATAACAATCAGGTACACATTTTTTAAAGCTCTAAAACATCACTTTGGATGTTTAATGTTAATCAACTACTTCCATGTATTAAAAATCATAACTCATCTTGCGTGTATCTTTGTGTGTATATACAGTATAGATGTGTACATACATCCTGCAGATTAAGAACAGGTCCAGAAGGCCCAGGAGGCCCAGGTGGTCCTGGGATGCTGAGTCCATCAGCACCACGATCACCCTGCCAGACACACAACAGAGAATAAAAAAACTTAAACTTGTAAAGAAAGTGTCTGAAACCAGTTGGATGGAGTAACTAGTTTGCAAGATGGAGGCGGGATAAGCATGCAGGGAAATGAAGGAACTATATGATAGCATCAAGTAATCATGATGGGAGTTCACTCAATTTAAACATGAAGCATGAAACATGGGTACAAAGAACAACCCATGCAGACTACATTCAGGTCTGTCAGATATTAACTTCTGCACAATATCACTTTTGCTTGGCAACCTTACCTTGAGCCCTGGGCTGCCTTTTTCTCCTTTGGGTCCCTGTTTGCAGAGTAAACAAAAATTAAGTATAATGCATGTGTTGGTCACCATTATCTCAATAGGGTGATCTGAATAGAGACTAACGATGACATATCATCACATTCTGGTGATCCACTGACAGTTGGGGGCAGGCACAGTGAGCTGTCAGTTTAGAGTGGATGATGTTCGTGATGATGGTGTTGAACACTGAGCTGAAGTCCACAAGGAGGTTCCATGCATAGGTACCCGGGGAGTTGAGATGTAGCAGGATGTACTGCAGTGCCATGCTAACTGCATCATCCACTGACCTGTTTGCCCAGTAGGCAAACTGCAGGGGGTTGAACAGGGGGTCTAAGATATCCTTCAGGTCTAACACCAGTCTCTCAAAGGACCAGGCTGCACACTGAAGCTATGTGCTGACCAGCTAGCTGGGGTGTTCACCAATATCTTCAACCTGTCCCTGCAGCAGGCCACATTTTCCACATGCCCCATTGTTCCAGTGCCCAAAAAGCAAGCAGTCAGTTGCCTTGATGTTTATCGCCCAGTTACACCAACCAATATAAAGTCCTTCGAGAAGCTTTTTCTGTCCCACATCAAAGCCAGCATTCCCATTGATCTGGACAGCCACCAGTTTGCCTACCGTGGAAACAGCTTGACGGAGGGTGCAATCTCAATTGCACTTCATACAAGCCTGACCCATCTGGAGAATCCAAACACATATGTCAGGACGCTATTTGTTGATTTTATTTCCACTGTCAATACAATAGTCCCCCACAAAATGGTAAACAAGCTCAACAACACGGGATTAACCACCACACCATCCTAGATTATGGATTTCCTCACTAACAGACCACAAAATGTCCGGGTGGGCAACTTTACATCATCCACTCTCATTCTGAATACAGGAGTACCACAGGGCTGCATCCTCAGTCCAGCCCTCTTCACCTTGGTCACCCATGACTGCATCCCCACCCACTCCGCCAACACTATAGTAAAATTTGCTGATGACAGCACTATACTTGGACTGATATCTGAGAATAATGAGACAATACAAAGAGGAGGATCAACACCTTGTTGAATGGTACACATACAGTAACTTGGTCCTGAAAACCACAAAAACAAAGGAGATTGTTGTGGACTATAGAAGGACCGGGAAAGCATCACCTCCCCCCTCCATATAAATGGTGAGGATGTTGAAAGGGTCAACGACACAAAATTCTTGTGTCTGCACATCACAAAAAAATCTGACATGGATTGTTTACACCTCTTAATTATTTAAGAAAGCTCAGCAGAGGCTCTTCTTATTGAGGAAGCTTAAAAAAGCTATAGTCCCTTCTCAGCTCCTAGTGAACCTCTACAGAAGCACAATAGAAAGCATTCTCTGCCACTGTGTTACAGTGTGGTACACCACCTGCACTGCAGAGAATAGTGGGAATTGTGGGAACCCAGCTCCCCAGTTTTGACACAGTTTATGCTAGCCACTTACACAAGAGGGCTAGCAACATCATTAAAGACTCCACCCATCCAGGCTACAGACTGTTTGTCCCCCTGCCCTTGGGCAAAAGATACAGGACAATGAAGACACACACTAACAGGCTAAGGAACTGCTTCTTCCCCAGAGCGGTAGCTTGTCACATCACTCAAACACCTCTGTACACATCTCATCTCATTTTCTATACCACTTAGTCCTGAACAGGGTCACAGGAAGGCTGGAGCCAATCCCAGCCAGCATTGGGTGAAGGGCGGGGTACACCCTGGACAAGTCGCCAGTCTATCGCAGGGCCAACACGCAACCAACAACCGCACACACACATGCACTCCTACTTAGAGTCACCAATCCTAAGCCACATGTTTTTGGACAGTGAGAGGAAGCCTGAGTACCTGGAAAGAACCCACACAAGCACAGGGAGAACATGCAAACTCCGCACAGAAAGTTTGCGAACCCAGAACCTCCTCACTGTGAGGCAACGGCGCTAAACACTGCACCACCGTGCTGCCCCCCACTGTACACATATGCCATTGTATATATTTGCTGTTGGGTTTATTGTTGTTGCTTATATTTATATTGTAACTATCTTGTTTTATTTTGATTCACTTATCACTGCTGGTCACTGAGAATTGCCAAACTAATTTTGTTGTACAACTACAATGACAATAAAGTCTGTATCTATCCATCTATCTATCTCTATCTTTTGTCAGTGTGTTCCTGGCCAGCCTGTACAAGATCCTGTCCCCACTTCTGTAGACCTCCTCTTTGGCTCAACAAAGCCATGAAGAATATTTGTGGAAAATAAAATATTTTTATTGCACATTTTTTATGTGCAAATAACCTCAACCTCATTTGTTTTTTAAAAATATTTTTATATATACACTTTTTGGGAAAATTATTACACATGATTTGCAACATCACAATGCAAATTTTTTAAAAGTCAAAAAAATATTAAAACAAAAGTAATATCCTTCAGTAATGGTTTATGGTTGAAACTTTGAATTTCCAAGTATTTCAATGAGTGCCCTATAAAGGGTTAAATTAAAACTATTCTTACTATTCACTATGGTTTAACAAGCAGTTCCATACTGGGGCTACTAACTGAAGAGTACTGTCTTAATGTTTGCACCTTAGTTTGTAAGTGCACAACAAAACTATGAGTTAATCAGCCAGGACATCTCCACATCTGTCAACATCATCAGTTCATTTGAAACATTTGGCCAACCTTGATCAGAGTTATTTAAAGTATGTGAGTGAATAAACTATTTTGCAAAAAATAATGAAAAATGAAGATTCATCAACACCTGTGTTGTGTAAATGCCTGTTACTTACCCTTGGACCTGGTAACCCAGCAGGACCCTGAAGACCCACTGATCCTGGGTCCCCTGGTTCGCCCTAAAGTCATACACAGCATGGACACAAAAGTGGCAAATAGCAAAATTGATTTCACTGTTACATGTTTAACTGGAGTTGCATAAATAAGATGTATTGCATTTCTAATAATATTTAAATGACATCTACCATTGAGAGAAAAGAATATCCACCATTGTTTGTATCAGTGCACTAAAAAAAAAATTAAGACTAGGACAATAGCACAAAAAAGTCTGCAAATTTAATTTCTTTTGCCACCAAATAAAAAGAGCAAACAATATCTTATTTAAGCAATGTTGTCTCAGAATCCACTTACCTTGACAGAGAGGCCTGGGGGGCCAGGGGCACCATCTCTACCCTAGAAAGCACAGAAAAGTATCTTTAACTACTGAGCAAGATGGGGAAACAAAAAGGGTATTCAACAGCACACTTCTCACAGAGGAACACTCCATATAGTACTACCAGCTGCTAAAAATAGAACATGAGCCACCTTCCACAAGCGTAATGTGTATATATAATGAATATGCATAAATATATTACCTTTGGACCCTGTGGGCCAGGTGGGCCAGGGGAACCCTGTAACAAACAAAACAGATACAATTGTATATGAAACAACATATACAGTCTATATAAACACACACACTGTGGTACTGACCTGTGGGCCTCTGACTCCTGGTCCAACGAGCATGTCACTCCTCCCAGATCCTTCCATATCCTGAAAGCAAACACATCAACATGAAATCATTCTTTGCACTTCTTGTCACTTGTTACACTCTCAGTTTAATTAATGTTAGTCTGTATAGCAGCAGTGATGTGTATGTGTAGCTGGTTAGTGTGAAATACTGTCACCTCTACAAAGAATTTGGATCCTGGAGGCCCGGGAGGTCCAGGGGGTCCTGGGGGCCCTACTGGGCCTCTCTTCACCTGTGGACCAGGGGGGCCTGGGGACCCACATTCACCCTGCAGAGATAAAGAGAAACCAGAAAATCCTTTCAACAAAAGCTGCTTAATTACTGTAACACTGATTTGCCCTTGTTCCGGCTCCATGCTAGGTGGTATTCATTACCTTTGGCCCAGGTGGTCCAGGTAACCCTTGGTCACCCTGCGTATATAAATACAAGGAAGAAACAAGTGAGCACTTCATGACTTTTATGAAGAATGGTGCAAACTGAAACAATCATAAGATCATTATTAATGAAGTCAGTCCATATGTGATCAACTGACACAGACATCATATGAGAGCAGAGGTGTGTGTACAGAATATTTTCAGAAAACCACTTGTAATCAGCATTGAACTGCTTCAAAATCACTCTCTTTCCC
>NW_018128013.1:1505758-1509026 GCF_001952655.1 Monopterus albus | reverse complement strand
TTATTATATGAAAATTAAACCATAAAACCTGGCTTAGTTCTGTGGAACCCAGATTTGGTCATTCAAGACCTGTCAAGAAAATTGACAACTAGGGGTAGTTTTCACTTTCTTTCCTCTGGATATCTGCACCCCCTTCTGAGCTGACAGAGAGCAAAACATGAATAGTCCATGCGACTCTGATATAGTTCTCTGACCTTCAGGCCAGGACACAGTCTGTCTTGATGAGCATTACCTTCTCTCCCACAGCTCCTGGTAGACCTGGAGCTCCATCCTTTCCTGCTGGACCCTGGACATACAAAGACAGGCACACAGACACAAAGACAAATGAGACAGAGATAAGTGACAGAAACTATGCTGGTACAGAAAAACAGTGGAATCTGGTGTTAGGTTGTTTGGTGACCATGTAGCTAACATTACATCTGAAGGTGACAGCCTGTCAGCCTAAAGGAATACTCACATTTTTGGGAAACTGGCTCAATAGCCAACTTCCTTAAGTGGTAAGATCATCCATGCCAGCACTAACATCATATCAACACATCATGCTCACAATGTTGACCTGAGATCAACACCATTCTGACTACTGTCATTCTGCTAAAAACTGGAGTTAGTGATCTCTGAGACAAGGGTGATGTTGTCGCCTGTTTTCTTATCATCTAACAGGGCAATGGAAATTATTAAAAATTCTGCGTATTCCTTTAACTAAGTAGTACCAGAACTAAGTACAACAGTGTTTCTGTACTTTTTGGACAAGCTGACAACACTGTACCAGAGAACTCAGTAACACATTCAACACCAAGGCACATTGAATTGTTCACTGTTTAAGAATTTCTGTTTTGAATATAATGAGCTTCTTGCTCTGTTACACTCACACCAAATGACTTATAGTCTATAATTACAGTGATACTAAGTACATTGATTCTCTGATGAGAAGAGTTTGTTCTGTGGGTGTCCTAGTGCCACTCTTATGAACTATGAATTTCTTTTATCCTTAAAATTTATATAATCATCATTTTGTTGTTGGTTTCATTCAGCACTTTGTATTATGTGGTAGTCTCTAGGTGGCTTTATAGTTTTCTTATCATATTATCACTGGAAAACACCTTAAGAAGTTGTGAGAATATTCTGGGCAAGGCATGAGTTATAATTGAAGTTTGTGTGATATTCAGCTGCATATTACTGTGTAAAACATCAGTCCATCAGTGTGCCTTGGCTGAGAGGTGCCAATATACAGTAATATACAAAAAGAGAAAATAACAGAGAGCAGTGCAAAGGGCAGATATGTTCCTTTACCATGTTGGGTAAATAAAGCAAGAGGGAGTTGACAGTGGGGTTTACAAGCTTATACAGAATGTTTATGGTCAGGTTCATCCAGTTCAGTCACTTTATTATGTAAAGTGAAACTTCTTGGTGAAATGTTTCATTCAGTAATGATGACATTTCAAATGAAGGTAAAATGAACCACAACTAATTGACTACACTTTAAGCAGGTCATATGTAGTGTAAGCAGTAACTTTGGATTCCATGGGAATCACTGAAGAGCAAAGAAAGCACACACACACACACACACACCTACTGTACATCGACATACATACTGAGCCCTGCATCCAGCTGAAAACAGTTCCAGTTTAGCCAGCTGCCAGCCAGCAGTTAAGACAACATGGTTGGAGATTGTGTCAGTAGCCTGAGCATTGAGGCAGTAAGCTAAAGTTAGTCTTCACAGTATCATTGGTGGCCCTGTTTAAACAAGATGCAAGCTATTGTGGTAATGGGTGAGGCATGCTGCCTCAATACGCTGGCTTCTGACTGTATTGCCGCCTTTTATTGTTTGGTGGTTTACTAAGCAAACCACAAACGTATACCTCGCCTGAACCACACGCAGACCCGAGGACAAGCCCAGACCCAGAGACAAAACTGGATTCAGAACTGAACCCGGAACTGAAAGCAGAGCCAAGGTCAGAGGCGAGGACAGAGGACAACTCTGAACTCAAACCTGACCCGTCAGGTCCAGAACCATTGAACCAATCCTCAAACATCTGAAACAGAGTGGACAGGGAGAAGAGATGGTAGGAGAGGAGTGGAGGGTGAAAAAGAGGAACGAGATATGGGCAGAACAGAGATAGGTGAGGAAATAAAGTGGGGATAAATGGAGGCTGAGAATCATTACAGTGGAGTCACACATGGGTAGAGACAAAATAACAAATAGATTGGTCACACAAATTTCACTACAGTATGATTTAAGGAGAGGTGAATTTTAGTTGGGAATAGAAAACAATTAAATAGATCTGTACAAAAATAAACAGAATTAAAAGTTTGAATAATGAGACAATGTACAGTGATAATAAAGATGAAATGACACAAGTAAAACATGAAGGTAAAGATATATTGTATATGTAATTTCAGTGCAAATGGAACTTTATTTATTCTTCACTGGCATTTCCATGTCAGTTTGTATTAAATTCCTCTAGCCAGCAGTGATTTGGTGTTGTTATATTTGGTGCAGAAATGAGAAAATATGTTCTTATGAGGTAAATTCAGCATTTGTGGTGACAGTTTTAAAGTAAAAAATAAATGCTACTACTACTACTACTACTACTAATAATAATAAGTCACTATTATCTTTTGCCTTCAAATCATTATTTTATACAAAATTCAATAGAGGTCAAGGACATGTAAATGCAAATACAGGCTTGCAGACTGAAGACAGGAAGAAGTCCTCAGATGTTTTACTTATGTAAAAGTAGCGATACCAGAAAGTGAAAATAAAATACTAAATGTAACAAGTCATTATGCAGAATGTCACATTTCACATTAAAGTATATCATATTTTGGATTATAATTATTGATATGTTGTTATGTACATATCTTTAAAATTGCAGCTGGTAAAGGTAGAGTTCATTTTAAATGACCTTTTATATTTATACTCCTTACATATGACTATTGCCATACTCACAGTATTTAAGTATTCAGTATCTGCTCTACACCAATACTTTTGTGCCAGGATGAATTAGTTACTGAAGCAACATGGGAAATATCACTAAGTTTCAAAACTGTGTACTTAAACCTGTAGTAATGTGTGTTTGTACATCCTACAAGCAGCCTCTGCTTGATTACATATGAAGAATTAAATCATAAAACATATTATTCATTAATGTTGGCAGGCATTCATAACAAAACATAGCTGAAAACTGAAAACCCTGAACATGTTTCATCTAATGTATGTATCTTACTGGTATTCCAGGTTTTCCTGGGAGTCCGTCTCTGCCAGGAA
>NW_018128013.1:1503458-1505735 GCF_001952655.1 Monopterus albus | reverse complement strand
GAGGCCTTCAGCTGTGTCAGATGATGACAGGTTGGATCCAGGGGGACCAGGAGGTCCTGGAGGCCCTGGTGGACCTGGAGGACCCTAGAAGTAAGAGTATTTTTAAATTTTTTCAACTCTGTAAATTCAAATATTAGAGTTTTCTTTATTAACCTCATTGGTCTTTAACTTACCCTGATAACTTCAGTGTCACTTTCTAGGTCTTCATACCCAGAACCCAGGGCATCTGCTCCATACTAAAGCACACATAAACACAGACATACAATGAGATGATTGAGATGCTTCAAGCATCTTGTTACGAGTGCTTCATCTACATTTACTACATGTAAAATTTCATCACAAAAATGTAGAATAATAGCCTGAATGCATGCTATTTTTACAGCAAAAGCATGGGTAGTAGAACCATAAATTGAGATGCTCACAGGTACACTGTGTGACCTGAGGGGTCCAGGTGGCCCAGGCAGGCCAGGAGGGCCTGGTATGCTAACTCCAGGGTCACCCTGTAGAGGGTGAAAGCAAGAGAAACACAAGACAAGGAAAATGATTTGCATTTTGGGCTCTGTTTTCCTAAAATAGGGCACAGTGGAAAACTTGTGCCTAAATTCCAGATGCAAGGTGCATATGGGCATGTCAAATAATGTTTGAGCCAGATCATACAGCCAGTGGATGTGTCACCCACTTTATCTCCACCAACAGCTGCTTTTGTCAGGATCAAACCATCACAAAAAGCAAATGACACAATATACGTCCTTGTGGCAGTAATGAAATTATTTCTCTGTGGAACTTGATTGTCTAAAGAAACTTACACTTAACATCCCACAGCAGCAACAGTGATGTCAGACTGACTTTACCTGGTACATAACAGGGTATTTGTTACTTGACATGGCTCATGAGCTGCTTTCATTTGCACTGTTTGACCATATTCCTATGTATAGCCACATACTGACAACTAGTTTATTTAACTTATTTAATTATTCTAAAGTATCACACATATTTCATAATTCTGATAATTTACCAATATATTACTCAGAATGAATTCCAGCAGATCAGTTGTGGATTTAAGGGTTAATTTAAGTTGTGGCCATTAAAATACTTCTGACCATGTGCTCCTCAACTTGCACACTTATCCAGAATTTTGCAAACACACCTGCAAAAGCAATAAAAAGTGGTCTGAGCAGGTGTTATCGCTATCATTATTTTGGGTCAAAGCAAGCACCAAAATTGCACTGTGCTGCCTAATTAGCATACACACTGCCTCAACTGTGCTTCTCCTCCCACTTCAGAGTAAGCACATCCATTTTTTGGCTGGAAAACACCAAACACACCAATGTATAAAAAATGTCAACATGCGCCCAAAGAAAACTGCACAATGGCTGACTGAAGCGATGCAGAAACTGCATTGCAGCGAAATAGAGCCCTCTGTGTTATAACAAAAAGCTGTATTTTAAAAAATACAAAGCCTGTTGTAAGGTATTATCTGCAACATCTGTGCTTCACATGTACCTTCTCTCCTTTGGCTCCAGCTTCTCCATCCAACCCTGGAAATCCCTGAGGTCCTCTCTGACCCTGGACATCAAAATACAGTTTAATAATTACAAATAACATAAAGCACATCAACCTAGACAGAAGATTCACTAAAACAACAAATAACTTACTGGATCGCCCTTGCTTCCCTGTGAAGAGAGAGCAGAAGGATGAAACTAAGTAGCACAAAGAACTGTACAGGACTTAGGATTAGTACAAAACTTTTATATGCTCTCTGTACACACACACCTGCTGCCCATCTTTCCCTGGGAGTCCAGGGGAACTGGGGGTCCCTGGTTGTCCTTGTGGCCCCCTTGATTCAGGATGAGCTTGCCCAGGTGGAGGGGTAGGTCCTGGTGGTCCACGATCCCCATGCTTTCCTTTTAACCCAGGCGTGACATGACCCTGGAAATTCAAATTAAACTTTTAATCTCTCAGTTAAGATGTCAATGTAGACAATATTTAACGTGTGAAAATGTTTTGACTCTTATTGGCAGCAAAAAAAGAAAGAAAAAGAGAAGCCAGGAAGTCCACGTCTGAACTTACATCTAATCTTTCTCCTGGCTCATCTGTCCGGTGTGGCCCTGTACACAGTATATGACATCAACAAGTTTTATATCATCATGAATATTCTTTGGCTGTAAATCTGACCATACTGCAGCTTCCATCCTGGGCAACCAGATTCAACAGATTCAAACAAATGTAGTATGGTACTTAGCTAACACTCATATACATGTGTGTGTATATATATAT
>NW_018128013.1:1492827-1502913 GCF_001952655.1 Monopterus albus | reverse complement strand
CCCAATAACCTGCCTCTGCACAACATGGAAGCTCCTGTCAGGAATCATAGCAGTTAAGATGGGCAGACACATGGCTCAATACATGAGCAGGGCCTAGAAAGGAATTGGTAGTAACACCAGAGGAGCAAAGCACCAGCTACTGGTTGATAAAGTAGTCAGTCGAGACTGCAAGACCAGACATACCAACCTGTGCACTGCTTGGATTGACTACAAGAAAACCTATGACTCAATGCCTCACACATGGATCCTGGAAGGCTTGGAACTGTACAACATCGACAGGACTGTAAGAGCCTAGTACACGTGGTCAAGAACACCTCAGCAGTGGTAATTAAGGAATGCTACACACTCCTCATTCCATTTCCCTCACCCAAATTTCTAAATTCCAAATCTTATATTTTGGTCATTGCTGCATCTGTTTAACTGTCTAATGAAAATGTTAAATTCAGATCTTCAACAAAATGTGTTATTTGTACTGATGTTGATCGTGAAGCACCAAATCAGTTGCAGTCAGACGTTGTACCTAAGTACAAACAGAGTTTACAAAAAAAACCTCACATTTAATTAAACATATTGTGGCTGACAAATTAATGAAAGTTCATGCTGACCTCGTATCACCATTTCTTCAATGGCCTCTGTCATGTGACCAGAATAACCATCAGGCTCCACCTCACCCTTAGTGGGCGGAGCTCTAACTGGAACACTTTCCTCCCCCTACAAGAAATAAACAAAGATTAATGGGAAGGTCAGCTGGTGAGTAGGTCACCAAAATGAAAATGATTTTTCTTGTGAGAATAATGAATTTGCTAAGAAAATGCTCTTTGCCTTTAAGACATGAGATGATACTGTATGTATAAAAAGAATGACAGTCATGTCCTGAAACTAATACTCACAGAGGAATTATTGAAGCACTACAATCCAAAGGCTGCATCTTATGAGGAGTATGAATGTAGCTGGCAATTATCAGGGTTATTCATTGTTTTATTTTGGTGTTACAGGAAAAGTTAGAGGTTGACCAAAATTATTATTCATCTTCTGTTATCTACTAATATTCATATTGGACACATTCGCTAAATAATTTGTCATAGCTAGGTTGACATTTGACCTGCTGGTGACTCTTGATAAATGCAGTAACTAAAAATTAGGAGGATTCGTTCATGAGTGATGAACCAACCAGTGAACTGACAGAGCCACACCACTAAAATACCCAATATCAAGAAAGTGACAGTACGAGTGAGAATAACTCAAAAATGGACAAATTTAATGTGTAGGAAGTGTTGGAAGGCTTTGGTACCAGAATTAGTGTGGGCTCATCGACACTGCTTTCATTAATAAAGCTATATCCTAAAGATTGCATAAAATAATTTTCGATTGTCACTACTGGTTGCTAAGTGCCTCTGTTGCTGCTCACGAAGAGACTGTAATATCTGGCAACAGTTATTCAGCTTTTGAAGGACAATTTCTTTTGAAGCTACAAAGTCAGTGTTGATTATGGGATGTTTGGGGTCAGACTGACTTCCTGATTGTGGGAAGATGAGAGAAAAGTACCAGAACAGAGAAGAAATACAGGCTCACAATATGCATGTACACAGGAAGTGCTGTTTTAGGGTCTGGATGATAAGAAGTGGGGTGTGCATCATACGCAGCAGCAGACACACCAAGCTGACACACACATACAAACATATAGCCTAAAAACCTAAATGCATGTGTCCACTGGGTTTCTTTTCAGGAACAGAGTAGTTTTTCAACAGTCATCGCAGCATTTAAAATCTTTGCAGCTGCTTTTGGGTGACTTTTAACAAATAGTATCATTTTCAGACCTTGTCATGACTTTGATCTAAATACATCTGAGAGCATCCAAAGAAACCACCATCCTAAGAAACTCTTATTATACAGAACCTCTAACCAAATTTTTTTTCAGCCACCTGCTCCCAGTACTTCATACAGTGTCCCATCCAGCCTACCTTTGCTGTACCATGTTTCCTCTCCTGTGTGTTCTTCACTTTTTCTTCCTCTGTCTCTCTGTCTTCCAGAGCGTCATCTCCGCTGGCATATCCTGAAGCCTTTTTCAAAAATCAAATCATGTACTGACTTCAGAAACAAAGCTCAAAGCAAATGATGATGTCAACCATTAGTGAGTTGTGCACCACTTTACGTGATAGCTAAAATCCATAATAATAAATGAATTAAAGTAAACACCACAATGCACAGGTTCTTCCTATGACACTAACACATGGCATGAAATTAAATGTTATCCATTGTTATTCCATTATTGGTCAAATAGACTAGTTTCAACTTGTCAGTGTAAATATGGGATCATATGAAAAGCAGGCCAGTATTTTTTAACATTCTCCAGTCCCCATCAAGCACCATTTTATAATGTTGGACCACAGTTGAAATGGACACAAATGTCATTGAATAATATTGTCATTAAGTAGAGTTTGCACAGAAGGCTACATATTTGGTTTTTTCATTGGAATTCTTTGTCCACCAGAGGGTGGCGTAGATTCACGTGCACGTTTATGGACAGCTTCTAGCACATAGTCCTGACTGTGTGTTACATTATCAGGCAGGTTGTTAATTAGCAGTATATATTTTTCAGTTTTTTTTATCTCAACATTTAATGCACCATTTTGTACTGAAACTGTTCATTTGCCAGATACAATTTTAAAAAATTGTATTTTTCATTTACATGTATTTATGAAATTGATCTGCATTAAGAAAAAAAGCTTGACTTAATGGTTGGTGTTTTGTCTCAAATAGTGGAAGTGGTTTATGAATACACAACATTAAAAGGCTACTGTGTGTGTGCATGTGTGCGTGTCGCACATAAGGATCATCATCTTCACACTGCTCCTCAGCTGCTCTCGGATCGTCTTTTATCACCAGCTGCTGAATGGAGCCCTGGAGAGACAGAGAGTGACAGAGAGACAGGGAGACTGTTAACATGCACTTAAAAAATTGTAACTGCTTTAAAAACACGTTAACTGTGTTATGAATTATAGCAAGTCAGTTAACAGAACCAGGTTACTCTTGAATGTGTCAAATGATTCTTATAACCGCTAGCATCTACATCTTGGTGTTCCCAGTGAATGACTGCCTGTAAACATAATGAGAGAGAGAGGCTGACACTAAGTGATAAGTGAAATTCAGTTAAAAGCCTCAATGTGATCACTGGTGACTGTCATGGCTTATGAGCCATGAGGCTAATCACAAATGAAATGATTACTACAAAAAATGGTTTTCTGGAGTCCTTCCTCACATAGTTTTTGACATAAACAGCATGCTGCCATTAATGGTGACCAGACAACATTTATTCATCTTAGAAGACATGCATCTTTTAATGACAGGTGTAAAATCATTTTTCATCCTAATCAGGATGTTGCTTAAAGTTTACACTTACACCACAGTTGACATGGGAACAAAGGCTTGAGCCAAGCCCTTGATCTGACCACAACTAAGGCTTGTTGACATCTTTGACTTCCTCATCTGCCATTAACTTACTCCCCCATCCTCTCCTCCCTTCTACAAGGCAACCCTCTCTCTCCCAACTTCACCCTCTCTGTGTCCTCCCTTCTTACTTCCTCTGAGTCTCTGATCCTCATAGTTGTATGCAGTAAAATCTATAACAGAGGAAGCTTATGATTTAGTACTTGAGGTGGTCATGACATTTTGACCCTCTTTAGACTGTATACAGATCCAGACTGTGTTAGACATAGATGTTGCAAAGCTGGGCATCATATCTGACTGCTCACAATAATCTGACAAGGCTCTAAAGACACGTGCTTCAATTTGAGGCATCATTAGTGGTATTACCATGTCAGTACTTTGCAAGTATTTGGCTCCATTTCAAATAGGTGTCATTTAAAGTGATGGCTACAACAGAAGATGTAAATTTGTTCCGAAATACGCTACTATTATAACTTAGGTACACTTGAAAACAAACTATGCAGCTGCAGAATGGTGCTTAATTTGAAAATATTATTAAGGTTGGGGGAAATCACATCACTTTCATATCTCTCCATAAAATATAAAACTAGATCCAGGAAGCCACAAGTTCCACTCAGGATAAAGACTGGAAAAAACTATTTCATCTTTTGCCTGTTGCGTTTTCAACAACATCCAGTACAACACAGAGAGAAAAACCCAATGCTCAGTACACAAATTGTTTCAGTAGACTGACTGCTGGGACGTTTCCAGAGGAGACAGAATGAGGACAGACAGTATTTCAACTCTTTTACAAGGTAATGAGAGGCCCATAGCACAGACCAGCAGCTCACTGATTCTAACACAAGCAAACACACATCCACAGCTACATGTACAGAAACAAATGTTATTCACTTACCACAAACTTCTCAAGCCCTGTACTTCCTGCATTTGCTACAAAGATGCCTGAGTTGTGAGAAAAACTGAGTCTGCTTGCCGTCCGATGGAAAGGAGCCTTCTCCGCCTCTCCACAGTCCATGTAGAGACGCACCTCATCATGCTCCACCACCACCTGACAGGCAGAGCAGAGACCAAAGATATTCTTTCTCCGTTTTTAGAACGGTACTTCAATATACATTTGATTTGGGTCAATGACCCTTCCAGATTTCATTTGGGTCAATGACCCTTCCAGATTTCATTTGTGTCGATGACCCTTCCATGGAGGCCAGGTTTATCCACTCCAGTCGGATAAACTGTAACTCTGTAACTGGTCATGTTACATTTACTGTACTATATTGCTCACTGTGAACCGTGTCCACTGGTTGGTTATATCTGGGATGCTGAATGCAGCAGCTTTGTGGCTGTGGGAAGGCTGCTCTCTCTCAGTGTAGTACAGTAAGATACTCTGGAGGCCCCCATGGACTGGAGTGAGGGTCAACCCCAGCTCCACCACCTTCTGATTGGCATCTGTTATGGCAAATAGCACCCCTCCTCTTTGGCTGGCTGGACACACCTGGAGTAACAGCAAGGACACTAATGCTTCAGCACAATACCCCATTATAAGATAAAGGTATTACAGCCATATGAATACATTAATGTATTGTAAGTTCCAGTACAAATGGAGATAGTAAATTTTATTGTTATATTTTTTCCTTAACAGCCAATATAGTTTTCATTCACGTCGGCTTATATCTGCTATATTCTACTTGCTATGACTTGATAATATATACATAGGTACCTCTGTTGTGCCTCTAAACGACTATATTCAAAGCCATAGTCACCCCTTTAAAAGGTTTTAAAGCTTGAAGAGTTCAAATTTTTAGCATTACCGTGGCAATAATAGCAAAGTCCCTGTAAAAGGATCCTGGCACGAAGGTCTTGGTGAGCCGTCCAATGTTGACGTCAGGCCCGAAGTTGTAGGCAGGAAAACCCTCATAGCCAGGAGTGAAGGAGACTGAGGGAGGGAGGGGGATGCCAATTAACTCCGTTAGGTCCAGATGACTCCCTGAGCCTTGATCTGACAGGGAGAAGAGACAAAAAAAAAAAAAAGTGAAGTGAAAAGACATCTCTCTCCATATTTATATGCTCACATGACATTTTAGTTTGATAGACAATTCTTATGCTATATTCATCAACATTACCTACAGAAGTCATTGGAGACAGATTTGTTGACCAGTGGTCATTATGTTTTTTAGAGAAATAAAAATAATCTGAAGACACAAAAAACATTACACAAGCTTGTTTTTTCAATATTTCCCTTATTCCTTTATTAATTTTTTGCTATTTTACCACTGGGAAAAAAAACGACAATGGGATTACTGGACAAACATCCAGCTGTAGGTGTACCTAACGTGTGAGGTGCACAGAAGCTGTTCTGGCCATTAAAACTGGCCTCCTTTGTGTTGCTGGCTCACTCACCACATTAGAGTAAGGAAGAGGGGTACTTGTGAATCATCTTGATGTGCCTTTAATTTCATTTGATTTGATCCAGACTTTGTCTACGCCTCATTGCTCTACCTGGCAGCAACATAATCCTTCGAAGAAGAGTTACACACACACACACACACAAAAAGGCGGGCAATTATAGTATTGTGTGTGTGTGTGTGTGTGTGTGTGTGAAGACAGGGCTTCCCATTCCCTTCATTCCCCCCACTATGGAGCCTGTCTCCTGCAGAGACACACTCTCACCTCTGCCTTACAGACAGGAGCTCCCCTGCTACCTACATCTCTCTCATGAGCACACATCAAACCAACGTGAACACAAAAACCCCAGACCAGACCAGACACGCCAACATTTGGGGGTCTCTAGTTCATCAGCCTGGCCAACTGGAAAGGTACCTAATTAGAGGGTTTAGTGTTTAAGTGTGTTTGACTGTGTGTGAGGATGTGCTGCTTTGCTCCATTCGCACTGCTACAAGTGGACCACTGCAGATTTACTCATTTACTGTTGCAAACACAGGCATTGAAGTGGACATTCAAAATACTCAAACCAAAGACGCACACACGCACGCACACACACACACACACACACACACAGAAACGCTCTGTAATGGTTGAACAGAATGGACAAAAGCTGCTCTGAGAGAGCTGAACTTACAACCAGCATGCTGTAAAGGTGAGACACTCAACTGAGAACCAGACTGTACTCAGAGAGCATAAACGTCTGTCACGACAGCTCACTGTGCCCATAATACCATTCCATCTACAAGCAGTATTCCTGGGATAGTTTGAGTCACAATATGACTCACTGATCATGAAAACCTACCCCTAGCATTTGGAATCAGACTGATGTCACTTTTTGTTTTAAAGTTATTCAAGAAGATATTTCAGTAATGGTGGCCTCCTTCAGAATGCAATGCAGCATCTTTTGAAGAGACATCAATTTGAGCCCTATAAATAACATTCTGGATCAGCAGATCTGGAGATTGTGCAAAGTCAGGGGGTCTCAGACCCCCCCACTGAGAGCTCGGACCCCTTGAAAATCTCAAAATGAAAATTCATGAGGGTCTCAGCAATGGGCCAAATTATTTTCTATTTATTTACACAATAGAATGCATTTGCATGTAACTTTATAAACCGTTAATTGATTTTAAAATATTACAAAAGTGATCCAGAAACTGATTGAGCTCCATGGGAGCGTGCAGGCTGTTAAAGATGCATGCATCATCCACTTTATCTCCACCTAGAGCTGCTTTTGTTGAGATAAAACCATCATAAAATACAGAAATAGACACCATGTATATCCCCGTGTTAGTAACAACTACAAGATATGTGTTTGTGAAACTTGATAGTTTGAGAAAATTGTAACGGAGTGACAGCAGCTCAAGTGGTCGAGCTAACTTTACCTGCTGTCAGTAATGCCTGTAACATTAAATGGGACATCATTATTTACCATAGCTCTGTGGCAATGTTGAGGGGGCATTGCCAAGATTAGCTGGTGTGGATAAGGGATTGAACAACCAACATGAGAGCAGCTAAAGAGCCAGATTTTTCTCTCAGTTTGGAGAAGGCCAAGACAGAGCTAAAAGCAGACTGATTCTGCTGGAATTACATTTCTCAGGTGGTCAAAAGCACAACTACAAATGAATGCTGATGTTGCACTAGATGTGTAAACAGGCAACTGTTTGCTAATAAATTTGCTAAATCAACTTTAAGGTTATAATACTGTATATCACTGTTGTGTTTACAGCTTGTTGTGCTGCTCTCTAGTAGTCGAAAAGTCAGCGAAGGCAGGTTAGATTATATTTTTGTTCTAATCTCACAAATTACTCTTCACTCTTTTGTTTAAATACTTGCAACTCATAGACATACACCAACTTATACAAGGTTTTGCATGTAGACATAGCTTCTTTTTAAATGGTTATGAGGCACTTCTACTCTACGCACTCAGGAAATCTAACCTTTCTAATGAATCAATTGCAGCCCTTCTATGAAAGGGAGGGAAAAAGTCTGAAATGATAAAAAAAAGAAAACACTTTCTTCTATTCAACACCCCTTAGCACTCACCACTCTTCCAGTGTTTCAGTGGTTTGTACTGGGACCTGGTTTTGCTGCCTCCACCTGCAGTCTCCTCTGCAGGCAACGCCCCAGGCTCCTCAGTGCTATGGTCAGGGATCAGCACTTCAGGGCTGGGTGTAACAGGCAGTTCAGACCCATTTGGTTGAGTGCTTCCCTCCACAGCTTTCTCTGTCACCCTGTCCGTTCCCATCCACTCTGGTGTCCCTGGCGTGTCAGAAAGGCCAGGTGAGGAGATGGATGGAGAGGTAACAAAGGGAGGAATGGTAGAAGGAAAAGATTTGGAGTTGGTTTGAGGACTTTCCCAGAATAAACTCCACCACTGGGCTTGTATGGGAGAGGAAAAGAGGAAAACGAGAGCAAGAGAGAGACGAAGGGCTGCCATCTTATTTCTGTCTCACAGGGAAGTACAAGCACACACTGTTGTAAGCCAATCCTGTGAACTGCAACGACAAAATACTCCACATGTGCAAACTGCCATATAGCAAAATAGATGCGAAGTTTCCAGCTGTAAGAGGATACAAACCACTCTACTAGCATATGGAGAGTCCTGCAGAGTGTGTAAATCTCAGTGATCCAGGAGATCCAGCATCACAGAAAGTATTCACAGGGCAACCTATTGGCCTCTTACTGTCCTTTCTTATGTTCTCTTTTCTTTTCTCTTTCTCTCCTCTCTCATTGTGTCCTCCCTTTCTCAACCCATCTCTTGCTCTGTTTGTAACTTCTTGATATCTCTCTCTTTTTTCTTTCTCTGTCCCTTACTCAATCCCTGTATAATTACTGTCTCCCCCTCCTCTGGCACTCAACAGCACATGTGACTTGATTTTCTCTCCCTTCTTCTTGCAGACAGGCAGATTAGAGAGTCCGCTAGTTCACTATTTCTCCATCCTCCTCCTCCTCCTACTTTCCTCTGTCTCCTCGCCTCCCATCTGTGAGTGTGTTCTGTGGATCAAACTTGTGGCCTCTTGGTATCTTGTCACAGAACCAGAACAGCCTGTCCAACTCACCAACACACACAGATGCAGTGATATAAGATAAGACACATCATTCACAATGCTGTCTTTGTTGCCAGTCATCCTGTCAGCTTTTCCTGTTGCTATACAATGTTTGCCATAATTCATTTGAAAAAGCAAATATATCTGCATAGGTTTCCGTTAATAATGAGGCAGTGAGATATCTAACAAAATATCATAAAGAGTAAAACAAACAAAAACTACCCAAAAAATAAAAAGAGAGAGAGTCAAGAAAACAGTCCAGGCATTAGCAGGGAGGTTTCTTTATTAAGATATGGAGGCAAAGCATTCCTCCCTTCTGGTACAGCTACATGGTGAATTCTAAATAGTGTGGAAAAATTATTATTCAAAATTTAGAAATATTTCAATGATAGCCTTATGTCTTGATCAAATGTTCTAAGTAAAACCAAAGGAGACCAAAGGAGACCAAAGGAGAGAACAGTTGAAGTATAATTCCACTTAAAATGAAGAGCTGATTTACTGCTCTGAAGTTTTAATATATATATACATGTATGTGAAGGTATAATATGAACTCCTCCCCTCCGGACGGTGCTACAGGTCACTGTGCACCAAAACAACCAGACAAGGACAGTTTCTTCCCCCAGGCCATCACTCAAAGGAACACTTAACCCATGTTTATATGTATAACAAAATACAACAAACTCCACAGTGCAATAACTTATAAATATAGAATACTAAACAGCTCTTTTTAAACTTGTATACACATGTATACAAGTTGTACACATATTTATCAATAGATTGCTGTTTTTGTATTCTTGTTTTTTCCTTGTTATTCTGTCTTTTGTTCTGATTTTATTCTATTTTATTTGATACACACTGGGGCCACTGAACTTGAGTCAAATTCCTTGTATTTTATCACATTTGGCAATAGAGATTATGATTTATGATTGATTAACCCTAAACCTAAACATAGTTATAACTCATTTGAAAGTCTCACCCTGAGTCTCTCACACCCAAACTGGAAAACTCAAAAGCCTGTTCTGTTTGTTATTGTTTACCGTCCACCTGCTCCTTATTCAGAGTTTTTAAGTGAATTCTCAGACTTTCTGTCTGATTTAGTGCTTAGTACAGATAAAATAATCATAGTAGGCGACTTTAATATTCATGTAGATGC